>NW_020799092.1:78487152-78515132 GCF_003259725.1 Athene cunicularia
AAATCTTACATTCTCAGTGCTCCATAAATGTGTTATTTCTTTCTGTGCCTGATGATGATGTCCAGGTTGAGAGGTATGAACGGATACAGCCTAAGGCAGGTTCTCAGATACGCTGGTGCTGTAAGTGCTGATGGATCACCTCTAGCAGGGCTGAGAATTTTACTAGGGGCAGGGCTTCTCAAGGGAAGACCAAACTCATTAATGCAGGAAGTACCTTCACAAATATTTAGCCTCCAGGTGATATTACTCCCGTTAAAGTATTTTGCCAGTAAAAACTCTACCTTTTTCCTTCACGGGGCATTTTCATCGCCAAATAAATTGCCAGTGCCCACAGCAAGCGTTTAAGTGCTGCGTGCAAGAGCATCACTGCAAGATGTTCAGCCAGAGATATGTAAATAGGATCAGTTCTGGGATGAGTCAGGTCCCTATATCACGTTTTCTGTATTACTGTGCCTGGGACACATTGTAAGATTTCTTGCTAGCAAGACTCGTTTATCAGAAACCTTTCTGTTTTTTTTGGAAAAAAAAAAAAAAAGAGGGGTGTTAGAGCAGTTGCATTTTATGCTATTTGATGTGATTTAATTCTCTGATAAACGCATATCATTGCATTCTTCACCGTATCACTAAGCTCTTCTTTTCTCAGCTTCCTTTATTTATTTTCAATGACTCTCCCAATGTTTAAGCATAATATTTTATAGATATATATATATATATTTAATTTCTCCCTGCCAATAACATGCTAAAGGTAGAAACAACCCCTTTAACCACTTTAGGGTTTTTTATTGTAGAGATGCCTGAAGTATTGTGCCAGTAAAATCTATTGTTTTTAACTCTTTAGTGGAATCAACAAGGAGACCTGAACAAATGAAAGGGAAAGAGGCTAGGTCAAACTGGTCAACAATCAACTATGTCTCAGTACATACAGCGCTATTCATATTATTTTGCCTTAGACTTTTCAGCTCATCCCAGCCCTGCAAGTTCAGCTCTGTAAATAGATCCTGCTGTATATGTTGTTTGCAAGAGGGTCTCTGGCAAAATGCACTCTCAGGGATAAATATAGTTAGGGAAAAAAGAAAACAAACCCCCTTTGTTTCACGGAACAGTTTCATGGATAGATCTCAAAGTACTTTGAGAGGGCAAAGCCCTCTGATATATATCTGGGGAAACTAAGGCATGGGATAATCATTCATTTAGAATGAATCAAACCACACCTTAGTGCTAAAGAAGATAAGAGAAATGCTTTTTTTTTTTTTTTTTTTTTTTTTCCTCGTGAAGAGCATCACATTTATCTCATTTACTCTGCAGAGCAGCAGTGCCTAGAAGCTGCAGGCATGGATGAGGCTTGAAGTACGCTAGGCGAGGGTCAGCCACAAGATAAATGGTCGGTGCTCCTATGACCTTTCCATCTTGCTATTCATCTTACAGGAATACACCGACTAGATTTGCAAGTCAAACCTGGAAAGGATTAAATCTCACAAAAGAAAGAATTTCATTCAAATGAATTTCATTCACACAAGATGGGTACCAGATCTCAGTCATTTAAATGAGAGGAATTTCTTTGCCATTATACTTGCATATTAGTGCTCGCTCCCGTGGATTTGAAATGCAATGCAGAATAAATTAAAGTTGTCAAACACATACAAGTGTTTCTTATAAGGTCAACCAGAGAGCAAATACCTTTATAAACCTTCCAGCTACAGTGGTCCTCAGCAGAAAAGTACCCAATATACAGCTATTAAAAAAAACCCCAACCAAACAAAAAAAACCCAAGTGTTAAAAAATTGTGATCCTGCAATATCTGCTTCTGCCTTCAGATGGAGAAATATCCTCTCCACCTCATCAGAGATATGTCCTTCATCACAGCAAAAAATCCACTCTAGCTACTGCTAGAAAGCCTCTACCTTTGACTTCGATCACTATTGCCTCCAAAGGGTTGCAATTTTGGTGTCCCTGCTTTTGTCCTCGATGTTCAGCTTTGTGTCTCCTGTTTTCCCCATGGCATTAATTGTATCTTCAAAGCCCAACTTTCGGATGTTTTCTACCTATGATTTCCACCTCCTGTCCCTGGTCCTGAATCTTGGAACAACCTGGCTTACCGAGTCTTTGCTCCATCTCCTCTAATGCTTCTCTGAAACATTTCCAAAGTGCTTCCATCACTTTCTTCACTTGACTCCCTGGTCCTCAGCCCTGCCAAGGTAGCAGCATTCTCCTTTTCCTTTACGTTCTCCATGTGTAAATACGAGCCCCCAGATAAAGAATATACAGCTCTCTTTATTTGGAAAAGTATTTCAAGCATTACAAGGTCAGAAAAATCATCAACACTAACAAGAAATTTCCATCCCACTCTTGAGAACTCCAGCAAAAAAACTCAATGACCATGCTAAGGCCACAAGTCAAACAAGACGAGTCTGAAAACCACATCTGAAATCAAAAGACTCCCACGAGACTTTTTTTTTCCACTGTTATCCAAGACTGGGACACATGTTTGTCAGCCAGTTCAGTTATTTGCAGAGAGGATATTCTCTACTGCCCTTCCAACCCAACAAAAGGCAAAGCTCAGAAAGTTACAGCCCAAGAAAAGGATCTGAATTTCCGATGCTGTTTAAAAGCCAATTTTCTTTCTCAGTAATGTGTTTTTCCCTTTAGATGAAAATACCGAAGAGGCGGGTGTTACTGAAGTCACAGATTTAAGCAAAAATGTAGCCAAACCTATTCAAAACCCAAATGTCACACACCAAAACAAGGCTTTCACATATGATATTCTCAAAACTAGACTCTGTGTTCTGCTACCATACCATATGCAGTGGTTGCCTTTAAAGAGTTTGAGCTCTGTGGCTTTACCACAGAACCAAGAAGGTTATAAACACCCAGAAACAAAAGAATAAGAAAAACAAGTGTTCCCCATTCTCCACTTTGTACATTTTCCATGCAGCATACTGCGCTTGGGCTAGGTTTCCTCCCTCTCCCTGCCTTAGGAAACACTCTCCCTCTTCCCTAATGCTCCCTCTTCCAATTCCATGTTTGCAGTCTAAGTCCCCAGCCCAGCCTCCCTGCCAGAGGCAGGTGTGAGATTCATCTTCAACCATCTGCACCATCTTCTCCATTGAGCTGGACATGTGGACCCCCTTCATAGCCAGGGGAGAGAAAGTAGCTCTTTCAGGGCACCGTTCATCTACCAGATTGCAGATAAGGGCGCAATGAGTCATGTCCTGTGAGCGTATTTCTAGTGACTACACAAGGAATTGAAATGTCTGCTTTTTGTCAGCTGCGTGGCACTTAGTCCGTGCCTTAAAACGAGAGTGAGTTGGTGGTGAAGGGGGATAACTGTGTTTAGGAAGAGGGGAGGCAGATATTCAATCAAGAAACATCTGGGTCAGCAGAAGACACAACAGCATCTGCTTTGCTGGGAACTCACAGCGAAGTGAGATTTAAAATTATATTAATGCATTAGCTAAACCACTGGTAATTATCGATGTGAGCATGTAAGAGCATTCATCCACGACTGTAGCTGATAAAAAGAGAGAAACATCTTTAAGCACAGTGGAGAACTTGTCTAGAGAGGTCTGCCCAGCTGCGATTCTTACAGAAGGAGCTAAGAACACAGGTTCCTGAGGCTAAATTAAGCTTAGCATGGGAAAGCTTAGCCCACTGTCAAACCAACTCTAACCTTGCGGTATACGGAAAATTTTTTTTGCAAATTTTTTAGATTCCACTGCCTAGGACAATATCAAACAGCTAATTAGCATGTTTAAGCCAAGAGATAAAAGAAGTGCATCTCTCCCAAACCTAATTTTCTATGGTTCTACAAAGAGTTAACTGACAACTCCCGCTGCTTCATATTTCAGTTTATTTTATACTGTCTTTCCAACAGAGATCTTCTAGTACAGCAAACTCAGCAGGCGTTGAATTGCCTAGTCCTTAGAATAAGGACATCCCTCTTCTCCACTGCTAGTAATATTCAAGCCCGTTTCCTGCCCGATAAGGCTGATCTCTCCTCCACCGCTGTTCGCATTAAATCTTGCGCCCGGTGGTTTCATCTGCATTGTATTCTGTCCCTTACATTGCAGACTCATTACTACTCAGATGACTTTGTAAAATAATCTCTGTGTATAGAATAGCTAGTCCAAATCTCACAGGCAAATCGCCATAAACTTCAGGTCTGCGTGCAAACCCCAGAGCTGGGATCTATTGCCAGTTTACAAATCCACATAGACAATCAATGACATTAATCAGAGGGGAAAGAAGCAGGCAGAGCTGTAGCTAGCTTGTTAATGGACCCTTGGGAGTAAGTTTTGAAGTTAGAAAAAGTTCATTACCATTTCAGTCCGGTAGCCAGTATCAATTCCTTCTATTCACCCGCATCAGTTTCATCTTCAAGAGACGTGCTCTATTTAGAAAGCACATAGTTTCAGACACCATATGAACGCCCAGGGCTGAATTAGCTTTTCAGGCACATCTGGAGAAATGTCTTCACTCTGTCATGGTTTGATTTCTCAGTATCTCTGGGGAGAGGCTCTCTTCATCTCTGAACTGGGCAGGTGTGTGAAGTGCCCTGTTTCTTCCACTGCTTCTACCCAGCTCTTCAGAACACCTGGCTTCCTACTGATTCCATCTTACTGCCTTTGTATTTAGGGGGAAAAATGTCCTATTTTTGCACCTTGCCTTTTTAACTTGACATCAGAATAATGTCAGCGCTGGTGACACACAGCCACACGACAGAGGAAATTCTGAGTTTAGGTTATCAAGACATGACTCACTGTCTGTGTTTACCTAATACTAAAAATACCTGTTAGAAATTTTCTCCATTCACTTCTTCTGGACAAAAAGTGGTGTTCTGATGCCTTGTCTGACACTGCTCTGCCAAATCAGACATGGAAGAGAAATAGGCAGGCGAGCTTCATAAATTCTAATACTGCCAGCACATCTACTATGAGCAGTTTTGTGTTGCATCAGTAACATGTTTGAATAGGAAACCTCAGGGAAGAAACCCAGGCACTGAAAGAATTGGTAGTGATTTAGCTAGTGGGTTTCTTTCCCCTGAGCCTACATAAGGATACTAGATACGGAGGGCAGCCAAAGACAGTTAAGCTTTATTTAGCACATGGCAATGAACTCACAAAAGACCGGGCATGGCGGGGTATTCTGCCTGGCACCAACCTCCAGTAACTCCTATGCGATATCTGACAGCTTATGTGGAGGTCCCAGATGCCCTAAGACACCTCAGATGGCATCAGGCACTGTTGCTTTAGCAGGAATAGCAGTCATCCCCCCTATCTTGTGGCTCAGATGACAAGGAGTGGCTTGCAGGTCTCAGAAAATTTATCAAGCTTAATTTTGGGAGCACACCAGAACGACTTTTTAATTTTGTATGTTTCACAGATTTCTATCGTCTGAATTCACCAGTCGTCTTCTAATACCAAGGGCGTGTCTCCATCCACTACATGATAATATCTGAAACCAGATCCAGACTTCCCAGAAATGCTGTAGGCACCAAAAATGCAGATTCCCAACGGACTTAGGAAAGCTTTGTGTTCTAGCGATTCTGCAACCAATAGCAGTGCTAAATCCTATGAATGCAATTACACCAACCTCTCTGTTTGGCCCGTTTCAATACATCCTGTTAGTACCTCTGAGCACAAAGAAGTGGAGTCACAGGACACTTTCGGTCTGTAGGAGATGAGAGATGGTGTGTGGGTGTGGGCTGGTGAAGCCTGTGAGTAGAGGAAGGGGAGGACAGAGGACAATGGGGTGGAGAGAGAAGGAAATAGGGGCACACAGCACCTTGCCAAGGGGATGGAGAGTCAGAGGATGTAGGGAAGGAAAATGAGGAGGCAAACAAAACCCCAAGAGATTTAAAGGTGATGCGAGAGCAGTGTTTTAAACCAGTACTAGCAGTGGTGTAGTGCTGGAGCAGCTGTGGAGGGATGGAGGATCCAGAGGGAAGCTGGGCTGTGCAAAACTGGTCTGTCAGAGGCTGTGAGGCAAGTTATGTGTAGGTGTGCTGGCCTTTTATAAGTTTCATATTTTTATATCACACCAACTCAAACAAATTGACAGACTAATTCCCAAAAAAAAAAAAAAAAAAAAAAAAGGCAAATTGAATCTCACCGAAAAATGTAATAAGTCAGAAATCTAGTCAAGTAGTAAATCTAATTTCTAGGGAACTGCCACTCCCTAGTTTCCTGGCCTCTTCCCATCCCTCGGTTCTTTTATCACCCACACGGCAGAGATGTTTTAGGGGCAAACCATGCAGTTTCCTCAGGCACAAAGATGGAATGAAGCTCTAGGAATGATTCACTCCAGAGGTCATTCTGTGTAGACAATAGGATCCAAACCCCACCAGGTTGGCTTCCTCTGCACACTCTTCCCACGCTATCCCAAGAGGTCCAGTGCCATGAAACACCCCCTCACACCTCTGTGCCACTACCTACGGCCTCTGCAGCTTTAGGGGATGCTTATTCTCCCCTGATGGGAGTTTGAATACAGCAGTTAGCTTGAACTTGTGGTGCTGCTAAATGTCAAAGCACTGGGAGCTCCTCTGGGCCACAACAACTCCCAGCAGGGCTACAGGCTTGGGGAGGAGCGGCTGGAGAGCTGCCAGTCAGAGAGGGACCTGGGGGGATTGATTGACAGCCAGCTGAACAGGAGCCAGCAGTGTGCCCAGGGGGCCAAGAAGGCATCAGCCAGAGTGTGGCTGCAGGACTAGGGCAGTGATTGTCCCTCTGTACTGGGCACTGGTGAGGCTGCACCTCGAATACTGGGTTCAGTTTTGGGCCCCTCATTACAAAAAGGACACAGAGTTACTCGAACATGTCCAGAGAAGGGCAACAAAGCTGTTGCAGGGTCTGGAGCACAGGTCATACGAGGAGTGGCTGAGGGAACTGGGGTTGTCCAGTCTGGAGAAGAGGAGGCTGAGGGGAGATCTCATCGCCCTCTACAGCTCCCTGAAAGGAGGGTGCAGAGAGCTGGGTTTGAGCCTCTTCAGCCTAGTAGAAAGCGACAGGACAAGAGGGAATGGCCTCAAGTTGCACCAGGGAAAGTTCAGACTAGATATCAAGAAGCATTTCTTTCCAGAAGGGGTTGTTGGGCGTTGGAATGGGCTGCCCAGGGAGGTGGTGGAGTCCCCATTCCTGGAGGGATTCAAGAGTCGGGTTGATTTAGAGCTTAAGGATCTGCTGTAGGTGGGAACTGTGCTGGGCGAACGGTTGGACTAGATGATCTCCAGGGTCCTTTCCAACCTAGATGATTCTGTGTGATTCTGTGTGAAACTACAGGTAGACTTTACTGAGTGTGTAGTCATGATCACGAGTTATTATCACATCTAGTGCCACAATGTCTGGAGCCCTGGCTGAGAGCTAGGACTCATTTGTATAAGTGTGGTACAAACACAAAATGTTTAGGATCTGAATTTCAGGCGAGCAAGTACAGAAGTAACAGTGATCAGAGTGTTGGGTGCCTACCTGTTCTTGAAAGGTGGGTAAAAGGCTACTTAAAACAAAGCACATCTGAAGATATGTAAGATACTTAAAGACAGCATATCTGAAGATACAGAAGATACTTAAAGACAGTAAAGAGGAATAATGGCAACCTGAGATGTCCATATTCATGCGAGACTCCTCCCAGTGTGAGGGCTGGTACAGCAATAAACCCAACATGACTGATATCAAACACGGTGAGGAGATATAACATGGGAAAAGAAGCCCACGTTTTGAAAGGATATGATGGCTGATAAGGAGAAAGTTCTTGAAAATGGGAGCAAAATATTTGATGTGACACTGAAGCAGTTAGATGGCAACAGAAGGAAGGACACAGAAAGCCACAATGAGACCTAGGAAATTCATCTTCGCAAGTGCTCTCCGGATCAGAGACAGGAATGTGGTTGTAAAGGCCAAAGAAGTCGATACTGCAGTGTTTTATATGTGAGAAGACAAGAAGTGGCGTGATGTGGACGAAATTAAAAGGCTGGATCCTAGGAGTGTTGGACGAGATCCAGCTGCAACGCGGATGCGTTGGTCCAAGAGCACCAGCCCCACGGGTATTGCTCGCCGTCACCTGTGCGCAGCGTTTCTGCACAATCCTTGTCCGGCGCACGCAAATTCAGAAGAACCTTAACTTCGTTTGATCATCAATTAAAACAACAGTTGCCCTTTGTGATGAGTAGGCTAAATGCTGTGGGTTTTCTTAAGAAGAGACTAAAGAATTGTAGGTTTGAGGGCCTCGTGCTGAGATTCTGATCTGCAGTCTGCTTCAAAGAGGCTTTTGAAGTCTTGAGGGAAACATGCTTTTAGCTTTCAGGGAAAGTGAGAGTACATGATCTCAACTTGCTACTAATCTGATAACTCTTTAATTTTAATCACCCTGACAGTCTGTGGTAAACCATGTGGTTAACTATTTCGGGTACAGTCTCTTCTCTCGAAGCCACAGTCTGATGTAGTTTACAGGCAAATCCTTTGATAACACAAAGATACAAGGGGATTAAAATATCCCTTACACAGCTTAGCTGTTAAGTCGCTCACAGGACTTTTCATTGTTGCCTTCCTCAAACTTTGTGACTTATACTAAGCAGCAAGATAATGAAAAGTAAAAAGGGGCAGAAAATATCAAAGCGAGAAGATGATGGGTGGCTCTGAAAGAAAAGGGCATGGCAGGACTGGGTCTGGGAGTCACTGATTGGGTTGCTGTTGGCAAGGCATGGCTTTATTTCAAGGAGAAGGCACTTTGGGAGTCAAGGGCAGATGCCAAATGATGAACAACTATCAGGGATTCAAGGCCCTTTTGCAGTTATTCTTGCTGGCTGCTAAGGCTGCATTAATTATGGCTGAAAAAAAAAAATAATGTGAAGACATGATGACTAAGAAATTTTACTCCTAATAGCTGTTACTATTATGCATAAGCGTAAAGGGCCACAGATCACGCACCCAAAGATCCTGAATGTCAGCCCTGATGCAACCAGCCTGTTTTATATTTGAATTTCTTAGCCTTTAGGCCTTAAATAATCATTAAGTAGTGCCTTTATCAACTTCTGGGTCTCCAGCTCAGCTTCAGTGGGCTTTTCAAGTGCACTGAAATGATCTAACTTAATTCATTCCAACTGATTGAGAAGTATATTTAGATGTGATTCGCTGATGACACAGCACTTCACGTCCTTGTTTTGGGACAAGTTATATTTAGGTTTGCAAACTTATTTCACAGTAAGCTGCTCTTTGGCGTGCTCAGACAGAACGGAGAGTCTACGCCCCTTTCTAATGTTTGCTTATAGATGATTGCAACCTTTAATGGCTTAGTTTTGCTTATTATGCCTCACTCCATAGATTCACTCTGGTGCAGGCAGCAACTCTACAGTATGACTGTTTACATCTTCGGTAAGAAAATGTTGGTAGGATTTCATGTTGCCCATCTTCTGGGTGCGGAAAGAAAGGGCTCAACAGCCTGCTTCAGGCAGGGGGGGCAGGAACATCCTTGCTCCAGCATCCTTTCTCCTCTAGAAGAAACACAAGGGAGTTGAATCGGCTCCTCCTAACTAAAAGTGTGTAGTCAAATACAGGCTTCATGTCACCTGGTGGAGATACTCCCAAGGGATTTTTCTGCATCCTGAACAAATCTATCTTTATAAAATCGATGGCAACAAATAACTCCAGTGTGAAGATAGCTTTGGATGGCAGGATTGTTCTAAAATTAAAACAAAAAACGTTCACGTAAAATAACTAATAGCTTCATCAAACACTCAGAGACTCTCCTTGGCTTTTCTACCCTCATGTTCCCTTCATGACATCCAGTTTAATCCCTCAGCTGTGATTTTAGCCCTGTGGCAGGGAGTGAAATGAGGCTTACTTCACCGAGCTCTGGGCATGATCTGGTATTGATAAGACAGAAAGATGTGGGAAGTCCTTGGTGAATAAGGTAGATGCACAGGCTATCCTGATTCTCAGGCTTTCTCTTTGCAGAAAAATGCCCAACTCCTCCAAGGACCGAATTTGCTGATGTTACTGCTGAAATGTATGCACTGGGGACCAGACTCTATTATGAATGTGACAGTGGCTACAAGAGAAGAAGTGGTCAGTACTCGGGAATTCGGTGTCAGAGTGAAAAGGAGGGTGCTTCTTGGCTCTACAAGGAATTTGAATGCATTGGTAAGTGATTATTGTCCTTTTTCTACATTTGAGGTGTTTTCCGATGAGTTAGACACATTTGGGAGTTGCTCTAACAAACTATCTTTTTCACTTTGCAATCTAGAACTTGCAACAACTCTATCCTGCCTCTAAAAGTCTGAGCGCTCTGGCTTTGTTCTGCTATTCATCCTGCTGTAATTCAGTGCATGTAACTTCTCCCATAGATGAGAAAATTTTGTTGTCAACGGCTCCCATGACAGAGGTAGATTTTACACAGAAGCCAGAAACAAAACCACAGAGCCCTGCACCTCAGAAAAGAGAAAACTTTTCAGAATTTCGCCAGAAAGGTAAGTAAGAGCCCATTCATTACTGTAACGCTTCTCCCACTGATTTCCATGGAAGCAGTGTAAGAATGATGAGTGATTTTTAATTGTTTTGACAGTCAGGGAGAAAGAAACAATCACTCTCATATCTTGGCTGAACAAGTGAGTTAGTGTTTTATATCCCAACAAAGAATTAGACAGGCTTGGTATATCCTGCTTGTCTATATTTTGTAAGAATAAAAATCATGTTGTTTCGAGAACAAAGGTAGTAGGTAAAAATCTATCTGCTTTAACCATGTGCTGTCCTGTGATCCCACAGATTTTTGTGGTCCACCCAAGACAATTCCACATGCCTCTTTAAGCCTGAACAAACAGTATTACGTGGGACAAGTATTACATTTCAAATGTCAAAGTGGTTACAATAAGCAACCCCCCACCTCTGGCACCCGCAGGTGCAAGAAGCTGAATGGCAAAATTATCTGGACCCACCTTGACATGCGATGCACCAATGACAGTGATGAGTGGCCACCACAGACTGTTGAGCCAGGTAAGATGGTTGCTTTGGCATGTTCATGCAGAGTCCAGAGCCCCCAACTCAGCACATCAATCCTAGGGAACAACCTGCTTGGGGTTCGAGATGGAGAGATCAGGGACCTCAGGGCTCCGACGCTGATAAAGATGTCATCTCTGGCTGGTGGAGATGACATGTCAGGAGGTGACTTTGCCTTGGGTGTCCTTTCATACTAATTGCAAAATTGCAGGAATCTGTGAGCAGATAGAGCCACTCTGTCATATACTGGGAAGAAAATAGTAGAATGAGGTTTTCTCTTTTTCCTTCCTCCTGGCAGCTATAGGTCATCTACAGCCACTTCACAGTAAGGTACTCCAGAAGGAATATCTAAGCATTCCTCATTCAGAGTTTTAGGATCCAGAGCTTAGCTAGTCCATAGCTAAACCTGAGTGACGTGGCTCAGTTCTTAATTTAACACCCAGTACGTTGTTTTCAACAAAGAGACAGCAAAAAGCCCACCAATATTGCACTGCAGCCCTTATGGACCCAGATTCAGCAATGCTCAACATGCACCACTGCTCAGGGAACCAACAGGGCTCTCCAGCGAGGTTACAGAACCTCTGCTTTCATGCCCTTAGGTGGGTTAATGCCAAAAGAAAAAAGACCTTCATGACCTCTACCCCGTGAAAATTACTTGCCTTTTCTGATGGCGTCTCTCCTAACTCTACAAGGCATGAGTTCAGTATGCAGAGAGAAAACAGAGCCCCTTTCCCAAGGATCTGTGATATCGTTGAGGGTCTTGTGCCCTCTGTGGGTGGCAGGCAGAGCTAGTGGAGGTGGAAGGATGTCCACCATCCATCCCTACAGTCCTCAGGCTTTCAATATCTTCCCAGCCTCTTCTGAGGTAGAGCTGAATTTTAGAGGTGGGACCCAATGCAAGGTTAACATGAGAGGACCTTTCCTACCAACAGGGACTGGAAAAATCTTTTTCACCAGTACTTGGGCCTTTAAGGGGAAATTAATCTTGCAGAACTGTACACATCTACTGCATAGACACCCACATCTGAGCTGGACTGCCTTTATAAGCAGTAGAGGGAAATGGGTGTCGATGCTGCTGTGTTGGCCGCCCTATTTCATGTCTATCATCATGTAGATGAATTGCACCCTATAAAGGTGTGTTTCAGTGACTAGAGCAGAGCCCAGATGACAATCTCAGAGGCCACATCTACACAACAGCAGGTGAGACTGCCTGCAGAGCAATCTTCCAGGTGACACTTGGCCATTGTTGCCTCGCGTTGCTACTCCGAGTGTAAGAATGAATCACCTTACTCACTGGACACGCTATTTCATCATTAACTCAGGACTTTCTCTCCTTCTTCATAGATCCATCTGCTTCCCCGTGGTGCCCGGCTCAGAGTGCTCCAGGTACAGCAGTCACAATTTGTTGTTTGGTCTTTCCTCCTCCTTCATGACAGACATTTTTTTTTTTTTCCCATTGATAAATTCACTTTGTGATAATTTTCAGGATGAAAGAACTTCTTGCTATGACGGAAATAACCCGTCAACATACCAGTCCTAGAAATTGATACAACCTATTGAATAGTCAGAAATTGCAAATATTTGAAAATTTTAAAATTAGGAGTATGAAAAACATGAGACTGGATGATGAAAGAGGCCATCTTGGCCTTTAATTCAACAGAACAACTCCAGTTTCCTGCAAAAGTACACTCAAACCTGAGCCAAGTCAGGTTTTTGTAATTAGTGCACCAAATATTTATTCCCTCAAAGCGTTGCATTCCTCTTTGTTATGATGTGATGTCCTTAATGGGGCCAGAGAAGGAATATGCTCCCCTTTCTCAGTTCTTTCCCCAGCATTCAATCAATCAGGAGATCACTGCTACAGGACCTCTTGTTAAAAGCCTGGCCACATCTCATATTGGCTCAAGTTCAGAACTTCCTCTTCAGGATAAGGGAGAAATTAAATTAATTTCTAGCACTGGGCGAGTTTTGGGCTACATTTCCAGGGAAGAAAAAAAAAAAGAAAGAAAGAGGTCCTGTTTAAAGCCATTTTTCCTATGAAATAAAGATCTTAGCTGGATCCCATTCCCTGGAAAATATAGTTCACATAATTGACAGATATCAGATCAGCAAATATGTTAATAGCCAGGCTGGAAACATCTATTGATGGCCAAGAAACAAAATGGCAATTATTAAGTGTTCTGTGCAGAGGGAGAGCTGTCAGACTCTACCCTCGTCACTGCTTCGACGCTGGAATGAGCTGGCTCTTCTGACTCTATCCTCATCACTGCTTTGATGCTCTCTGCCAGAAGAGCAAATAGATACAAAACTCAAGCACTCCTCTCTCTTCATAGATACGACTCATCCATCTTTTTCTTCATCTGTGATACTGCCAGTGACAGGTATGCCATTTTGTTAACTGGATTCAGACTTCACCACCCCACCCCCCCCGAGCAGTTATTTTGCCTTTCAGTTTGCTGTTCTACAGAAGAGATCCGTCTCTGTTATAAGAACTGATAAATATAATGCAAGACACATCTATGTCCATATATTGGGTGAGAAGTCAATAAAGAAAGTGCAGAGACTGTTTAAACACTTAATCTTTTCATAAAGAAGTTTTTAAGAACTCATAAGGGATATAAAAAAAATAGATCAACTAAAAGTCTAGTTTTTAAATTAAGCAATTTTTAGATTTTTTTTTTTTTTCTCTAAGACTTTCCGGGGATTTAGTGAATAACTTCAATTGGAAAAAAAAAACCCACAGGAAAAAAATGTAAATATTTAAATGATGTGTTTCTTTCACATTTTCAAAGGAGTAAAAAAAGATGGGCAAATAAAATACTTCCTCACAACTAAACTGATACATTTAGATCAGTCTGAAGATATTTTTTTCTCCCCCTTCCCCATCATCCATTCAACCATTAGCTGCTAAAATAGAAATTGTCTCTTACTGTGCATATGCTCAAGACTTTGTACAAGGGGTTTTGATTCCAGCTGGAGTCTGCTGACAACTGTAGCACACATTATATTAAAGAGGAGTAATGGAGTGAGATAAAGCAAGGGAGGGAGGAGTATTGCAAATTATGCCAGAGACCGCAGCATCAGCAGTCCCTGGTTATTTCGCTGTGGTCAGTCTCCAGTTGCCCAGGTACCCTCTGGCTGGGTCCTGTTTGCCCCAGGTAGCAAAACAATGGGCAGCATGGAAGAACTCTTCCCTCTGGGCATGGGGGCAAGATGAGACCCCCATCTCAGGTCTTGCCTGTTTCTCCCAGTTGGAGTGACCGCAATAATTAGGATAACACCAGGTGCTAACCATATTGATTTTCTGTTTCAACAGCTATCTTTTTCGTTCTGCCTATCATTCCTGCTGTCTTTGTGTGACTCACCAAACAGAGAATACGATAAGTGGGACGGAACCAGGAAAATGTGAAAGCTAAAAAAAAAAAAAAAATAATCCCTAGCACTGGAAGAGATCAGGCATCTCACTGTTGCACTGCTTAGATTTCTGAACGCCTTCTCTGGTATTAAATAAGTGACCCTGGATTTTGGGTTGTCTTGTTCAGCTATTAAATGCTGGCACAAGAAAAAGAGGAGTCAGAGCTCTGAAATCAAAAAGGAAGCTTCGTCCGAGCCGTTGTGGAATTGAGAATGGCAGCTCAGATAATGTGTGGAAAATGAATCCTGTGGGGAAATTAAGGTTAATTATGGAAATACGTTGGTTTCAGATAGATTACGCAATCAGTCTTTTCTCGCTGGCTAACCTGTGGGAAGTCTGGTGGAGCATCTGCCACCACGACCACGTAATTCTTCTTCCTTCATCCCCCTGATTTCTCAGTCGTGTCATGACAACTTTGTACTTCAGACTTATTTTAGTCTGGCTTCCTCGCTGTTTCTATTACTACACTGAGATGCACCAAGGCTGTTCCTGTTCACAGGCTCCCCAGCCTGGTTCATCCAAGATGTCCCTATTTGACATTTGGGAGTTCTCCTTCTCTCCTCTCTCTTTGCTCATCTTCATCCCCATTTCTCTTCATGTTACTAATTACTGATGGGCTCTGCCTTTCAGCTGAATGGGGATTTTTCTCAAAAAGGAGGAGAGGAGGACCTTGTGAAACCACATCAGCAGTGTTTTGGTTGGTTTTTTTTTTTCCAGTTCAAAATAGGATAAAGCCATAGGGAGTGTAGGTAATGCTTTGAAACATGTTTCAGTGAAGATGGTCAATCATGGTGCAGATTGCCTGGGCCACTGTGGGATTTCTGTGAATATGAGAGGTGGAAAATTGTCAGGAATGACCTACAATTCACTGACCCTGTGGTGGAACAAGTGATGAAATAGCTGTCACCAGATGAAATAGTAACTGAAATACTAAGTGGTGTCTTCTGGAAAAAGTACTGTGTGGGTTCTCATAGTAAATATAAATGAAGCCATAGAAAACCTGCCTCTTACCAGCTGTAGTAAGTCTTTTTCCTGCTGTAGAGAAGACTTCTCAGGGAACTGTGGCATTCAGATCCAAACTCGTGAAATCGATGGCTTGCTGAAGAAGAAACCAGACTGTACCAGTGACTCCAAGACCAGCGCTGGCAGACGAGGAGGAAGCCTGGACACTCAAATCCAGTGTGTGAAGGAGGCAGAAAATATTACGACTGAATTCTTACAGGGACAGAATGAGTTTCTACCTACAGAGTACAGGTGGAGGGAGTGCACGCCATCCCTGACAGACGGGGAAAGAGCCCTGCCTGAAACCGCTTCCCAGAAACACTTCTCCTCCTCCTCCCATATAGCAGATGTGTTGCTAATATAACTGCAGCCTCTCCCAAGCGACAAGGCGTTGCATATGGACCAAGCACGTTAGATGATGGCACCGTCATTACAGCCCACACACCACCTTCCCCACAAAGAGAGATGCTGCACACCTGACGTCCCCCATCCCTTCCCTACCCAGACAGGTCAAACGCAGTCATGCTTTCTCTTCCTCACACTGCTTGTCTTCAAAAAGGAAATTAAAACCATTCACCCTCTGCACGTAAGGTGAATATTTTACCGGACTCCCTCATGATTCAGTAGACACGTGCATTCGTCATCACCCGCCTCTTCCCAATTATTTTGGACTAGCCCCTTCCACAACAGTTACTACGTTATTCCTCCAACTCAGAAAAGGATGCTGCAGACTGTGGCAGTTCATTAATTTGACAGCTCCTTTCGTAGCTGCAGAGCACCAAAGAACCCAGTGCAAAGGCATTTGAGGACAGACTCACGCATACACGATACTCGACATGTACGTATATTACTGGAAATTAAGTGACATTTGAGTAGTCTTCTGCCTCTCTTTAGCCACATTCGGCCTAGTCGGATGGGGTTCATCTACAAAATGCAAACTTCTATGTCTGAGGCAGACGATGGGAAGGAACAAGTCCCTTTAGAAAGCAGCTCATCTCACTGTATTGCCTACATATATATATATATATATATGCATGTGCGTATTTATTTATGCCACATATATATGTACATATATATACAGACCAAATGACTCATGGTCTAAAGACACCTGTTCCTCCGCGTGGTCTATAAACAATGCCCAGATTGACTAGATTAGCTGTAGATGCCTACATGGCGTACGTCAAAAGCAAAATGGGATGAATCCTGTCTTTGTAATTCAGGGGAATTTAGAGAATTAGAACATGAGATCTGAGTGTAGGTGTTGTGTTTTTTTTTTTTTTTATTTAGTGATAAAAGTGTATCTGTCATTGGTTTGTATTCCTGTTGAGTTATTCTCACTCCGTAGCCTTGATATTTATACTTCCCATGGCTTTTTTTTATTCCTGTTGGAATAGAACTTATTTGTACTACGTATCTTTATAAAGATGGATATGTAACGGTCTATTACATGCTGTTATTTTGTATGGGAGCAAACAACAATCTGTATTTATGCAGTAGATGAGAGGTTTTCACACCTGTCTGCTGCTCTGAAGGCTGAAAGCAGTGGTACTAAGCTCTTCTGCCTCATCCGTTTGATGCATGTTACTTATTGTTAACGTACCTCCGTTAAGCACTGCAGTTAGGCCGGCATGGCTTGTCCTGCTCAGGGCATTTCACTGGAGATGGTTAATAATTAATCTACTCCTAGTATGCACATTTTAATGCAAATAACAAGAGCAGAGTCATATGTTTCCTGCTGCTCCAGTGGTTTTTACTCGTTTCCCTAACCAGCTTGGCTCAGGGGGTCTCTCTCCATATTTTGTGTTTCTCGGAAATTAAGGGAGACACACTGCTGGTGAGGGACCTGTAAGCAATACTGGGCAACTATCATGGGGTTTAATTTTCCTATCTATTAATTTCTACATAGAGAGTCTGAGCCGAGGTCACATCCAACACAGGAGCTGTATACGTACTTTAGCAGGACCTCTAACTCTCAGTGGAGCTGTACTTTACCTCTCAGTAGGGCTTGTTGGGCCTCAGGGGACGTGTTTGTGTCTGAGGCTTGAGTCTTCAATACAACAAGAGGAGAGAAGTAGAAATCAGTAGGACCCAGCCTGGGAGCAAAACGCCACCACTGGAAGAGGCTGTGGCCAATGAGACACCGTCACTGTTGTGCTTTCTCCATGGCCAATCTCTCTTGTTTTACATGAGATGAGGTGGCTGATATTTTTGTTAGGTAGACTTTTGATTTTCTCTGCACGGAACAACTAATAAACTATAATAATAATAATAATAATAAATTGTTGTGGATGTTTGAATAGCAGCTTCTTCTTTATATTGATCTGAACTTTGAAAAATACATGATTTATTTTCTGTTACCCTCTCATTTTAACAAAAAGTATCACAAACTCAGGAACGTGTCGCAGGAAGGTAGATTCTAAAGACCCATGCTAAAGCTCCCATCATATGTGTACTATTACAGCTAACCTTTAATATGGAGGAAGAAACTAAAAATATTTGAGCAAAAGAATCTCTGGCAATGATATTTCCAAAGCATGGAAGTAATTAATAGATTTTTGCAATCTAAAGGAATCCTTTAGCCCTAACCTTCCCCAGGAGGTGGAAACACACCTATTCCTATACCATGGCCCAGAACCCAAGTGTAAGAAAATGTTTTTCTAGAAGTCTGCAGTGCAAGAATCAACTTGCATATTGCAATGAGTCATCATGTGGATGGTCACACTCAAAGAGCTGCGGTCAGTGGCTCCATGTCCAAGTGGAGAGCAGTGACAAGTGGTGTCCTCAGGGGTTGGTGTTGGGACTGGGGCTAACAGCTTTGACAGTGGCATGGACAGTGGGATCGAGTGCACCCTCAGCCAGTTTGCCAACAACACCGAGCTGTGTGGTGCAGTCGATAGGCTGGAGGGAAGGGATGTGCCATCCAAAGGGACCCGGACAGACTGGAGAGGGGGGACGTGCAAACCTCATGGAGTTCAACAAGGCCAAGGGCAAGGTCCTGCACATGGGTCGAGGCAATCCCCAGCACAAATACAGGCTGAGTGAGGAGTGGATTGAGAGCAGCCCCAAGGAGAAGGACTTGGGGGTATTGGTGGATGACAAACTGATTGTGAGCCAGAAATGGGTGCCTGCAGCCCAGAAAGCCAACCGTGTCCTGGGCTGCACCGAGAGAAGTGTGGCCAGCAGGTCGAGGGAGGGGATTCTCCTCCTCTACTCCACTCTCATGACAACCTACCTGCAGTGCTGTGTCCAGCTCTGAGCCCTCAAGGTAAGAAGGACATGGACCTGTTGGAGCGGGGCCAGAGGAGGCCACGGAGATGCTGGGGGGGCTGGAGCCCCCCCTGTGAGGACAGGCTGGGAGAGTTGGGGGGTTCAGTTGGAGAAGAGAAGGCTCCGGGGAGACCTTAGAGCGGCCCCCCAGGGCTGAAAGGGGCTGCGGGAAACGGGGGAGGGACTCGTCATCAGGGGGGAGGGATAGGACAAGGAGCAATGGAATGGATTTAAAGAGAAAGAGGGTAGATTTAGACTAGTTATAAGGAAGAAATTCTTCCCTGTGAGGGGGATGAGGCCCTGGCACAGGTTGCCCAGAGAAGCTGTGGCTGCCCCCTCCCTGGCAGGGTTCAAGGCCAGGATTCTACTGGGAGCGCAGGCAGCAGGTTGCATGGTAACATCTACAGATTGATCCAGTTGCCTAAGATGGGTATCTGCCATTATCTGAGACACCCAGGGGTGTCAGAGACCTCTACGTAGGGCTGGAAGCTACAACACAGCACCTATGAGAGGCCTGTCCTCCTCTGCCCTGAGAGCCAGAAGCTAAGCCCATGATTTGTTTGTGCCCAGCCTGCAGAATTACCCCTACGAGTAAACATCTACTATAAGATGCCCCAACAAGTGAGCGAGATCCCAGCTCTGCAATTCACGGAGACTTGCAGAATCTTTCCCTCAGCCCTTTAAATGCATGGCTGCAGAAACCTGATTAAAACATTTCCTGCCACCCTAAGACAAAATAATTCCTTAAATTTGAATTTAAATAGGGTTTTTTGGGTTGAAATGACAAATAAAAAACAGTAATAGGTGGGGATCTTATGCACAAGTGGCCAAAAATGGCCTGTGTCTTAGACAATTTAGACCGTAGATATAAAATGAGGTTGAGGGGTGCAAGGAGGCAGTGTAAGAGCACAGGTTTGCCTCTCAGTCACAGCCTTAATGTGCAGCTACCTACACATTTTCTAGATTTGTTTTTACTTTTTTTTAAATAGGAATAACAGCATGGCATGGCAAATATGTGCCCATTTGGGGAGTATAAAGGCATGTGAGCAAAGACTTCAGGACTTCACCAAGCAACAGCTCCTCCAGGCATTTCCAGGTCTCTAATTCTCTATTTTCTCCTCCAGTCTTGCTGCAGAAGGAATTCAGGGAAGTTATTCCCTAAATAGATTTCATTTTTAGAGCTGTGTCACTCATAACCATATCAAGTACGACCCTTTCTGTCACGAGACCCCAGAGGTGTCATCCCAACCCTGGGGAGGTCCTTGTGGGAGGAGGGTGCAGTCCATAGTTTCAGGGCAAAGTTCTGCCTTTTGCAAGACACGAAACTTGTTCTTCTACCTTGCCAACAGCCTCCACCTTCCCCCATCTTCCTGACACAGCCCTTTCAACCATCCGACATATTGCCAGGATCCAGCTGTGCAACACCCAAGAAGCCCGGCAGTGATGAGGGCTCCCAGATCAATGCTCAGACCCCAGTGATCCTCAGAGAGGCTCCAGGGGAGATGGCACCACAGGTATCCCCGGAAAACCTCCCACCTGCTCAGGGAAGACGGTGGCAGCACCGCTGCAAGCTGACAAGAAAGATGGTTTCACTCGGTATGTCAGGGGCAGGAGGTGGGCATCAGAAACACCCTGCTTCAGCGTTTCCAGATCAAAATTCTCAGAATTTCCATTTCAAGGGGAATTTGGAAACTCTTGGGGTTTTGTTCTGATTCAGATTGAAACTGCATTTTGAAATGACAAAATTTCCTGTGCACAAGTGCCCCTGTTTTCCAGCTTGCTTTGCACAAAAGCAAAAGTTTCTCTCTCCTCCGATTTTTAGTGTTTTCGTGCTGCTCAAACTCCCTCAGCCCTCGGTGAAGTTCTGATTTAGGGCAGTGTAAGAGAAAAACAATAAAAACGAAGGTTTTCATACTCTCCTTTTTAGCCTTAAGTCACAGTGTACAGCAAAATGAGGATAATTCTATCATCATTTCATGGATTGGAAATGGTGGCACTGAGGTGCCTTCGTAAACCAGTCTCAGACGCAGTCCAGTGCTCTGAACATTCAGAGTACGATCTCAAAGCCGCGGGGGGAAATTACTGTTTGCCATTTATGCACGTAGCTGTCTGCTAAAACGAGTCTTCATCTGCTGAACTAAGAAAATGTGAGCAGGTTACTCAGAAAGAGATTAGGTTCAGGTAACACAACTGGCGAAAGACACGCGGTTGTGCAGTTTGTCAGAAACAGTGCGTATTTACATTGTAAGTACTCTACAGAAGCCAACATGATACTTAGGAAGCAAACATTCGTTCATCGTAGGAGACCTGATATCTTGGATCTGAAAATATTGATCTCAGTGATGTCATTATGGCACGTGAAAACGCGGCATCGCCAGTAAATATCCTGAGAGTTGTGTGAAATCGTCCAGACACGGCATAAAGCCTTTCGGCACATGCAGTGTTAACTCTGCAGCGTTAACTGTCTTCCTCAGTTTAAAATGTTATTGGTTCTTCCACATCATATCTGAGATCTCCATTTGCCTTTCTGCTGAAGGTTTCCTCCAAGCCTACTTTACTGCTGGCCTGGCAGAAATTTTCCTCTTCCCCTTCTACTTGTTTGTTACATCTGTGCAAAAAATTTTCAGTGACCCAGTTGTTTTGATGGAGCCATTCCCCTTTTATAAGCTCTCCAAAGACTTTTCTGCACTGTCTCAAACCTTTAGTTCATAAATTCAGGGCCCTTCTCTTTATCCCACACTGGATTTTGCTCTAGGAGTTGCTGACCATGATCTTAGCCCTTTGATTCAAGAAAGGGCACTAAAGATCAGACAGAAGTTGCTGTAGAGATGCAGAGATCCATGATTCATTGTTCCTCCATTTAACTGGCCAACAATAATATTTCACATATTTGGATGAAGAATCAAGAGGGAGAATTGATTTTCAAGTCTCCAGGCTTGCCAGCTTATTTGGTGACCTTGCAACAACAATGCATAATGTGAAAATAGAGATGATGTTTGTTTTTCAATAAACTGAACATTCTTCTCTTCTAATAGCTCCCGGCAAGATGAAGCAGTTAGGTTAATGGATTTTTTTTTTTAATTTATTTTTTTTTTTTTTTATTTTTGTAGATCCATGTTTAACTGAAGACAGCAAATTCCTAGTGGGACCTCCTGTGAGACTCAGGAAGGACCCTCATGGCTTTGAGCCTCATTTCCCAGGACAAAACCTGTCCCTGCAGGGTGGGATTTAGAGATGTGCACTCCCCTGGACAATCAGCTAGAAGATCAGCTTGGCAGTGCCACAAACAGCACGTTTCATGCAGAACCACACATGGTACACTTGCTGCCTACACGAAGGAGATAGCCAAATCCAGTCGCTTTGGTGTGTCCAACCCAGCAGATGGAGCTGGGATCTCCTTTGCCCAGGAGATGGCAAAGCCCCAGTGAGGTGCTCCCAGCCTGCCTTCCCCATGAGGCAGCCAGAGACACTCCTGCAGAGCTTTATAGATAAACATATTGTATTTACTCTGGCAGAATGTTATAGCTGCTCAAAACCTGGATGCATTGAAGGAGTTTTGCCCAGCTGCTTTCTCAAGCAGAGTCCAGATGATGCCACTCTCTTGAGTTTCTTGTTTTCTTCTTTTCTGGGAAAGGATGTGACAACATGTTGTTCCAATCAAGCTGTTTGAACCATTGGTGGTTTTTGGAAAGGACTAAGCAAACCGCATGATCCAGCCCTTTGCACTGCAGTGAGCTCAGACAGTGGTAGGGCCCTCTGCAAGCCGCATGCCTGTTCAAACAATCCCAGCGGGCGATGCAATGAGCCACGGGGCTAATGGGGTTTAGCTCCCAGCATCCCCTCACAGCTCCTGGGTAAAATCATTTTTCCTTTGTGTCTAAAATCCCAGCAATCCACTAGTGCCCAGAGCTCTTCCTGAAGACAGATGTGGAGCAAACTGCGAAATTACATTCCCATCTCAGTGCAGCTCTATCTTCCCAGTGGGCAAAGGAGCTTCCCACCCCGCCAGGGGCACGCACATGATGCAAGGAGAGGCTCTGGGGTCACGGAAGGGCTGTATCCGTATTCCCCATGCATAGCCAGGGTCAGCAAGCAGAAACCAGAGAAAATCACAGATGAAAACTGTCTGGGAGGATGCTCCTGGAGCTAGTGAGCATGGGGCTGGGGCAGCTCCAAGCTGGGGTGCTGTGTGAAGCACCCCTGATATCTGCTGGAAGGCAGCCTCCAAGCTGATTCTTTTTTTTTTTTTTTTTGGCTTCCCATGTATTTCACAGACTTGCTGTGGAGAGGAGGGCATTTCTGAGTACCGCCAGGGGAAAAGAGTCTGGGGGGAATCCCGAGGAGGTGATGGAGGGGTGACTCACGGGGGTGGTCAGGGAGTGGGGGATTCCAGCAGAGCCTGCAAAGCAGGGGTGGCAGGGCATGGGGTGGGCAGTGGCGAGGATGAGTGTGGCTTCAAGGCTCAGTGAGGTGTGAGGAGGTGGTTGAGCGAGTCAGAGGAAGCCCCGTATACAACCCCAGAGGTGTCTGCACAGGTCTCTCAACCTGAACTATCACTGATGGTTTCTCCCCATCAGTGGTCTGTGCCGGCATCTGAACCCAGGAGCAAAAATCCATTGGGGCAGGGGACCTGGGACCACAGGGGCTACCCAGCAAAGGCAGGGTGGGGCGAGTCATGTTCTTGTCCTCCTAGAAAGGAAAATATTTTCCTACCTCACTGAGCAAGACAGCTGGCACAAGCAAGTGCTATTGCTGCTCTCACCACGGCAGCTGGAGATGGCAGGAGCAGAAGTCACGATGCTGTGGGGCGCTGCCCAGTGATCTGCGGTAGGATCAGGTATCCGGAGATGGCCTTGGGGAGCTTGCCTGGCCTCCGGCTGCTGACCCAGACGGCAGTGCATGTCCCCTAGGATCCTGCAGCACGTCAGCCAGCCCCTCTGGATGCCTTGCATACAGCAGAGCATCTCAAGTGGCCCAGGATGCTTCTATTTATGCAGTTGAGCCACGCCTGGATCTCTGTTGGCTGCGTTCAGAGCTCCGACACCCAGCACACATGGAGACACCTGCATGGAGATGTCTGACTCTGCACCTGAACACACACACACACACACACACACGTTTCAGTGCAGCCTTCAAAGAGGTTTGTCCTGGGTGAGTGGTGAGACCCAGCAGGCTGACGAACAGCTCCTGAGCTGAGAAGTTCAGGCTCAAGCTGGTATCTCTGAAGTGAAAGAGTTTGTACGAGCCATTTGTACCATGACCCACACTGTTCCTGCACATTCATAGGAAAAGTAACTGAGGTCTGGTGGTGACATTGCTGTAGGTGTTATGGCATCTTCCGATTGTGTTTGGACACCCTCCCTCCTGCGAGGATGCTGTAGGTACTAGGGCATTTCTAGTAGTGGAAAATTCAGAGGGAAACAACTTCTTTGTTTTATTTTATATATAGGATGAGTGTCCGATCCAGCAGTGGATCAAATAATTTATATTGCAAACTACTCAGGAACTAAATTATACAGCATACATTGATTTTTTTTACACCCAGTGAATACATTTCACAGAATCAGTTATACATAAATCTGCGGGAAAGGTTCAGAAGCAGAGCAGAGAGTGAAATTATCCGACCAATGTATCACAGAAATTTATCTTTGACTGGTCGATTCTTGCTGTATATCTGATCCCTGAGCCTGGTTGTCTGACACCTCGGCTCTGGCTCTCAAGGTGCAGGTTCCAAAAGGAAGCAAACAAAAACCTACTAGCAGATTTACATAAGCACAGTCTGTGTAAGCTCAGGGTTAGGGAGACTAGTGATTAGATGTAGGTTATTTCCTTCCTTCTCCTTGTTTTATTTATTTATGGATCTGTAGAGAGCAGGGATGATCCTCCTATGCTTGGCTGTATTTATTCTTTCCACCTTCCTCTCTGCCTTTATCCTTTGCTGTTGTCATTGGCTGTCATTGGTCAGAATGTATTTGTAGGATAAACCTTACAGACCCTCAGCAATTCTTGGTTTCTTTTTACTTTCCCGATCCCAGGATGAATCACAGAATCATGATATCACTGAGGTTGGGATGGATCTCTCAAGGTCCTCTAGCCCAGACCCCTGCTGAAGCAGGGTCAGCTAGAGCAGGTTGTCCAGGACTGTGTCCTGTAAGGTTTTGAGTATTTCCAGAGATGGAGACTCCACAACCAATCTGGACAATCTGAGCCACCCTAGAGCCACCTTCCTGAGAAGGTGAGGAACAAGTCATCAGCACATTGTCAGTGAAATCTAATGAAGAAAGAACTATGATCTGTATACGGGCATGGAGAAAAAAAAGGAAAAAAAACCCAAAAACGTAAAGCCCCTCTAGTCTCAGTGAGAAGATCCAATTTCCTTGCCCATGGGCTGTTATCCAACCTGCCCCTCCAGGGAAACGGCTCCTCCCTGAGACCTCCCTCCAAGGATGGGCAGCACGAAGCAAGCCAGCCGGAGGCTCTGCTGACCTCTCTCTCTCTTTTATGAAAGGAGAAGGTGCTCTGAGAGACAGAGCTGGAAAACTGCTAGAGAAGGAAGCAGGACAGATGCTGTACAGGACACGTGGCAAAGGCTCCCGAGCCTTTTATACCCAGGATGTGAAGTGAGACTTATTACCGGGGACAGCTGCTGTCAAACAGGGAAACCTGGTCCCTCCCGTAGAGGTGGGTCAACACGTCCTCCAGCTCCCCCAGCGTGAGGAGCTGGACCATGTTCTTGTCATTCTCAGCAATGACGGCCCAAGTCTTCCTGTGGTTGGTGTCCACCTCACAGCAGGCACTCGACCAGATGTGGCTGGGTTTATTAACCCTCCCCTTGGCGATATAGTTGTTCCCAGGCACAGCACCCACAATGACGTAGGTGGTGTTACAGCCCTTGGTGCTCCTGATCATCGTTTGCTGCTCATAGTTGTTCCAGGCGCCGCCATTGAGTTTCTCATCCTGGGGCACTATGTTGGTGAGGGTGAAGGTAGCCGTCCTGCTGTTGGGGTCGGAGTGATGGCTGCTGGGGTTCAAATGGCCACGGTTCAAACCCGTCAGGTTCTTGTAGTCCTGAAGGATAGCCTGGCTCCTACTGAGTTGCTCCAAGCTGACGCTGAAATGATTTAAGAGGGTGTACTCTCTCTCCATAGTTTTGGGATAAATTGGACCCATTAGCTTGACAAGTAAAGAAGAGGAAAAAGTGTTAGTATTGGGGATGGGAGTAAGGGAACAGGTTTCTCTGGAGCAGAAGTCAGTGAGTGATGAGCACCCATTTTTTGTCATCTCAGTGTATGAAAACACATGAATCGGAGAGAAATCATAAATCTGCCCCTCCCCGACAAACACAAGAGATTAAAAAAAAAAAAAGACAAAAAAAACCAACGAAAAACTCAGAATTTGACTGCTCTCGATTTGACTTGTGACCTTTGAAATCCAGCCTGCAGCCTGCTGTGGGAGCGTGGGTGGACGCATGAGACAATAAGCATTTTCCACTCCCAGGTTTGAAAGGTGACTTTGGTGAGACATCTCCCCTGCCACATCTGGTTCCCTTTCCTCCCTTCTCCACACACCACATCTGCCCAGGGCTCTCCCCCGTTCCTCCCACCCCCATTAATCACATCCAACCTTCATCACTTGCATCTAATCACGCCATCATCAGCTCTGGCCTTTGCTATATTCAGCCCCGTTTCCACAAGAGCTCTCTCAGGTTTTCAAGCCTTTTTTAATCCAATCTGTCAAAACCCTCGTGTTTTACAAGCTTAGGGAAAAGAAGCACACAGATATCCTCTTTGAAGGTTGTGTGTCTTAAGGAGTCCTTGAAGGTGGACAGGATGGGAAGAGGATGAGCAGAAGAGCTGCGGAGCCCACTGGACTCCCAGGAGGAGACGAGGAGGACACAGCCCCTTCTCCTGCTTTGCCCCTTACTTGGGAAGAAGTATGAGTGGTTGCTGCTGAAACACCAGCGTTCACCTCCTCTGGCCCCGTACACAGCAAGATGTGTCAGGAAACCTCACCTGAAGGGGAGGTGTCCCTGGGAGGGCTATAGTTCATTGTGAAGATGAAGCTTTTTGCTCACTAAGCAAAAATACCTCAATGCAAGTGGGATCTGCTACTGGTAGCGCTAATAACGTGTCTCGGAGCTGATCTGTGCCAGGGAGAACAGATGTGTTCTGTCTGCAGCATCACTGGAAATAAGCTAGAAATGATCAGCCTCTTCAAGGAGCTCATGATCCCCAGAGAGACGCGGGGAAGAGAAATACTGCAAAAAGACCTCTGAAGGCAGTTAGCAAAATCACAGATTTCACAGATGGGCTGGGTCTATGGCCCAGGAGGAAAAGAGAGAAGTTTTTTATCCCCTCTAAATGCAGAGGCTGCAGTGGTGCAACACTGTATTAGTTGCTTGAGTTCCTATGGGTAACAAGTGCAAATTTTTTTTTCATAACTCTAACACCTTTCTTTTCATATTTAGGGAAACATATTTAGCCTTCCTCTGGGACAAGGCTTTCTTCTGTGGCTCTTTTTAACCTAAATTCCCTGCTGCTACTGTGCCCCCAGTAATGACCTGAATTTCCTCTTTTTCTGTTCCATAATTTGCTTGGTCTTTTTTTACTGAGGGTCTAAAGTTTGTCAGAAAAACGTTCGGGAGGGCTCTGTAGTTTGTGGAGATCTGTGTGTCTGGTGGATCCTTCTGAACCAAGCCTGAGGCAGTGGTGGTAAGGAGCAGCTGCAGGTGGATGGAGATCATGCACTTCTGACTTGACTGATACTGATCTTACTCACTTTTCACTGCCTGAAATATCACGCAATAAACTCACCCGGTGTTAACCTAACCCTCTCATCGCCGAGTACCTGTGCCTAGACTTTTTCACTGGGTCATCTCACCCAGTTCTGAGTTTCTCTGCACTTCTCTCATGCCACTTAAAAAGCCAAATTGACTCTTAACTGGGAGCAGACAAGCTATGTCAGGAATACAAAGCAGTTCAGGGTGAAGTGGAGGTCAGAGCCCAGCACAGTTGGTCCCTCAAATGTAGCTGCTGTTGGATGTCTTTTCCCCACTGTTTCGTCCCCCATCACAGCACGGGGCAGGGAGGAGGGTAATTTGACTTGATGTAATGCAAATTAATGTAATGTAATATAATTTGACTTAGTGTTCCTGTAAGGTCAATGCAGAAAAATGGGCACTTTTAGGATATGACTCATCCCATCCTCCTGCTGATGTCTCAAACTCATCAGAGGGATCATGTGGTGAAGGTGTTTGAAGTCAGATGAGACGAATCCCATCCAGTGGGTCCATTTGCATGTGTGGGTGGGTGGGA
>NW_020799092.1:78516744-78519164 GCF_003259725.1 Athene cunicularia
GGACTAGGAGGGAGCGAGGAGGGGACAGCTTCTGTCCTCCTGGATATGGAAAAATCAACAGGGGAATAAGGGTGAAATAGGTTTTAGGTGCCTAGAGGAGGCAGCAGGGGGAGAATTTAGCCCGTCTGAGGAGGGATCCAAACCCACCCCATGTCTTATCATCTCCCACAGCAAATTTTTCTGGGAACTGAGGCATGGTGTTGGGACAAGGTCACCTTTTCCAACCTACCTGTGTTGACCAACAGTTCAGCTTTTGCACTGGCGCTGGAGAAAAAAAAATAATCCTGAAGCAACCCAGGGTCTGCAAGCCCCTATATCAGACAGAATACCTTCTGCTCAGAGGATCTTCCCATAGCAAAGGGCCTGCAGCTGGGCACGTACTCTGCTCAGCCACCTGCAATGGTGGGCTTTAGTCTCACAGTGGATTTGGACTGGAAACAACAGTGATGCTGCACTTCCTACATGTCTCTGGCCCCATCCAAGTTCAGAAAAATATGCAGCTCTTCCGTAACTCCTCTGTGTCCGCAGCAGGATTAACCTCCCCTAAAGTTAGGTCAGGTGTTTAAGTGGTCCAGCTTGGGGTCCTGGCTCTCAGCTGACACGGGGAAATGTGTGTCCTGCTGCTCAGCTTGCATTTTCCGAGTGCCCAACCCTGGACAACGAACTCGCAGATACATGGATACAGAAAGAGAAGTGGCCAAGCAGATGGTAGCAGCAAGCACAAAGGATGATGCCTCTGTCTTATCAGCACCCTGGCTGCTGCTGTAGCAGTGCAGATGCAGAGGGGCAGCTCTTCCCACTCTTTCCGGAGGAAAGTGCTGAATAATTCCCTGTGATGCTGGCAACGATGCAGGGTGCTTTACCTTCTTTCTGATGCACCACAGGCTTAGGGATAGCAGAGATATTCCCATTTTCATCGCTGGTCATTCGATGGAGTGGTTTTAAAATAATCAGTGTTTTAAATAAGGCAGGCAGGACAACCAGTTAAAAGGATTAATGGGAAAGAAAGCTGCTGTGGCCTCCAAAACACAAAACTCACCCTTGGCTGGGGACGTGTCTGAGTTGAGGACTACTGAAGGCTTGAAAATTCACCTTGCACATCTTCTCTTTTCTTATTCTTTTCCCCGAGCCTCATCTATTAAAGTCCTCTAGATACTGAGCTAGATATACCCTTGCTCTGACACAAGACACCTGGTCCTTTATCTCTTTACTAGCGCTGGATCAGGAATGTGGTGACCAGCAAGCTGAAAACTGAGAAAAGTGAACCACAAGAAGTGACTTATTACAGTACTCTGCAGAGCAGGACTGTACCTGCCCCAGCTCAGGCAGAAAAGTTACTGAAAAGTCCTTCTTTTGCACCATCCCCTCCATGAGCTTAAAATATATCGAACTAGTTTAATATCAGATATATTGAAACCAACCTACCGTGTGAAAGAGTGGCACATAAATATTTTTATTCACAGGACTCTGCTCGCAGTCCCAGCGTGGTAGAGGACTTTCAAATGTCTCTGCTACAGTCTGAAACTGACTGTGACCTTAGGGCGGTTTATATATTGTCTCCAGGAAGGCAGAGTTGTTAGATTTCTCAAACAGGGTTTAGAGTAAGTTTGTCCAGGGGTGGAGCCAGGACCTTGTGTTTTTCCAGAGGTCTTTTGCAAGGTCATCAGTGGAGTTATGGTACTGGGTACTCGGCAGGCTCCCCCCCCTCTTATGCAACAGTTTGATGTGAATTTTCCAGGTGACTTGGCAAATGCAACTTAATTAGGCAAGGTGTTTTATGGCATTTCTGATAACCTTGAATCAAGCCTTCCCTACAGCTGTGAGCCAAACTCTGCCAGTGCGCCAAAAGAAGACCTTGAATCAACCCTTTCCCCACATCACACATGAAAGAGGGTACAAACCCAACTCCCATCTGCTTGGTGCCTGCTCTATTGACAGGCAGTAATTTGTAAGATAAGCGATGCTGCCAGATCAGGTGTGAAGGAGAGCCTGGCTGCACTAGCCACCCTCAGATCAGGAGGGGACTCTGCATCCAGCATCTTCAGTGCATCTTGTACAACCTTTTTCTGATTCCTGTGCTGCAGGCAGGGATGTTCAGATACAACCCAATACCTGGTGTTTGCTCTTAGTTAACCAAGACCTTGCTGGAGCCTAATAATTCATCCCCAAAGAGATGTCCCAGATAGGCATGAGAAATTGCAATCATCAAGGTGAGTCATGAAATAAAAAAAAAAAAAACAAAAAAGACAGAATCTGTTTTCCTACAATTGGACATCTAAGTTCACCATCCTTATGCATCTGTTCCCAAGGCTTCCCATGCTGATCGTTCCCCCACAGCATCCTTGGCCAGGTTCAGCATCTGGCTGGGGCAGCAGGTGAGCAGCAGGAACACTTCCGCCACTTCAGAGCCCCCCCCCCCC
>NW_020799092.1:78519214-78578338 GCF_003259725.1 Athene cunicularia
CCCCCCCCAGTTTTGGTGACTTTTCCCGATGGGATTTCTCCAGCCAGAGCTGCTGAAGGCTTCAGATCTAGTGGGATCTGTGGGATCGCCTCCTGGGAGCGCCAGTTCATAGCACTTTATTCCCTTTAGGAATTCCTTCTTTGAGGTTTTGATTCAAGCATCACCAAAAGTGATTTTTTTTTTTTCCCTGGACCCCACCTGATTTTACTGTTTTTTCAAAGAGCAGGGATTAGCTCATGTGGTGACAATTTCCAAGCTACTTCCAGTCTCTTCTGCCTCTAAGTGTCTCTCTCATATTCTCCAGATCTTTACTTTTTCGATGACTGAGTTTCTTTCACAAGTTATTCCTTCTGTCCTTGCCCTCCTTAACATAAAATATTAGAGCTGCAAAATACAATGCATGCATAAACTCTCATTTTCTCCTTGTGGGGTGATGTTAGAGCTCAGCAACTTCAGCCCACCCTTTGTCTCATCTACTTATTCCGAAGTTAAGGAAACACTTTCAATATTGCAGTCAATGGTGACAAATGAGCAAGAGCTTACCCTGAAGCAGAGTCTCAGAACAAGCAGCTGAACTGTTGCTTCACTCTTCTCCCTGGAAAAACGGTTTTCTGATGGCTCAAGAGTGTCACTGCAATATATACCCAGTCGTAAGTCTGCCCAATTTCATAAAAAGGGAAGCTCGCAGAAAAGAGAAAATTTCAACTGTTATTCAGAAAAGATCTGTTCACGCCTGCCCAGAAATGGGGTGGCAATTGCTGTTTGCTATTTCCGCAGGATTCTCCCAAGTTTGCTGACGAGCAGCGTCACGTGTCAGAAGCAGATAACTGTGTCTGGTGATTTCCCTTTCCATTTCCTCACTCATTCCCCATGGGGTGCTGCCGCTGCGGCACCTACACGCGTTGCTGTTCCTGGCAGCCCATCTCTGGTGGCATTAGACCAACCCGCCTGTCTCTGAGTACACACAGATGTTCACAATTTGCTCTTCTACAGCCCCATAGAATATAATTAATACGGTCAGGCTACAGATTTTTTCCCTTGCCTGATTGCAAAGTCTTTGTAACACCACTTATTAATGCCACCCTACGGATCCTGGGGGCACAACTCGGTCTCTGCTTGCTGCTGCACAGCCACTGCGGAGCCTGTGTTCAAATAGGATCCCAGTCTGCCCAGGAAGGAGGTTTGGTGAAGACAGGGTTTCTCTCCTTGGCAGTGGATAAAAGGGATTTGGGAGGGATGGATACAGAGATCAAGGTTTGGTGGGATGCGCTCTCTTGAGCTCAGAGGACAGAGGGAATGAGAAGGGCTGGCTCCTATGGTCTCTCTAAGGACAGTCGGAGGAAAGATGCTGGTTGCCTACGTTATTATGGGGTGGAAATGGGACAAAAAGATTGTTAATGATTATGACCAAGAATAATCAGAAATGGGTATGACAAAAGTCAAGGACTCCAAGAAGGGTCCCTTGTCCTGAGCTGCACATTGCAGCGTAGTTAAAGGTGTCTGGCAATATTTTGTACACATTTTGATTAAAAGCTGAAGGAAGCATGACTGTTTTCTTGAATTTTTAACTTCTACACATACCCCTAGTCCCCAGGCCATATGCTGTGTGTCTTACCCTGTATATCTCTGAACCCCAAGGGTTCAGCTTCTCTGATCTAGCAAATGCTCCCTCCTGTAGCCCAGTAAAAGCATCAGTGGGAAGCAGTTCCTTGCACTGGATTTCACTCCCTGAGCTCTGCCCTTGCTCTGTGGTCCTGCTACATTTTGTCAGTGCAAGACCTTGGCCATTGAAAGCATGTCTTGAAGTACTGGAGCTTCAGGGACTCTAGATTATAACAGAATGCAACAGACATTTCTGAAGAAGAATAACAAAGTGCTGAGCTTGATGTCGAGGCAATACTTGCTGGTCCTTGTTTTTAACACAGTAAAATATCAGGTCATGGTTGGAGTGCTGCTGGTCACAAAAAAAAGTTGTTATATACAGAGAAAGGAAGAAGACAGGCAGTCAACACCAAGTTTCTTATTTTATCAGGAGGGACTTAAAATATCCACCCTGAAACAGCAAACAGCCAATTAGGTAACACAATCAGTACCCAGCTGGTATCTGAAAAGTGCAATGGAAACATAGCTCAAGTTCTCAAAAGGCCTGATGGTGAAATCCCACACAGGGCGATTTGCAGCAAGCCAGTCTTGGGTAACAACATTTTTTTTCCACGTAACTGGCATCAACAAAAGCTAACCTAGGTTAACTCTGACAGCGGAATGGTGAAACTGTTTAAAATCCGTATGCGAGCACTCTTCTTCTGAAAATGGAGGAAAGTCAGTCCAGTTTAGTTGTGAATGAATGATCAGTGGGAATGAACCCAAACTCTTCCACTTGTCCACAGTTTTAATTAATCCGGGCAAACTTTCCTGAGTATATCCAAAAAACTTACTGTGTTTAAAAATATGGATAACAGTCTAGAAATTCTGTAACAACATGTTGGTTGTTATAACCAGAAATAGCCAGAAGCAGCCATAAACCTCCCGTCCTGCTCCTGAGGTCTATGAGGTCATACTTTTGCATTTCACTGTTTTTCATAAAAATTGTGCTCTAATGCTTAATAACGGGCACTATTCTGCCTTTGATGTCAGTGTAGGCAGTGCCCACATGTTGTCCAGAACTGTGCGCTTTCTGGATGGAGAGGTGATGTGAGTGATGTCGAATGAGCTCTCATGTGGTCTGTCCTGTAAGACAAACTGCCATTTCTTTGATTTGTAAAGGTCAGAGATGGAAAAATCCTATTGGATCCTCCACTATTCTTCTAATGGGGAGTCCAGAGATGTCCCAACAGATTAAGTATTTCCAATAATTTTTCCACGTCATTGTTAAAAAGAAACAGGACTTGCAGTACTTTCCTAGGGAAACTATCAAAGTTTCCTAGGGAAACTATCAAAGGCTTCTCCACGAGGACGTTCTCCTGACATCTACCTCAGTTTTCTTTCTTTCATAGGCTGAAGACAGCAGTGTGACCCCCCCCCCCTTCAAAGCAGGGCAAGCTCTGAGGTAGCTGTCCAGATGCAGAGAAATGCAAATACCTCTTGTGATTTCAGTGCAGGAAAAAGGTGATTTTTGAACGAGCAGCATCAGCGGAGGGCACTATTTCTACGGCAGAAAAAGAAGTGCCACCAAAGCCTTCTCTTGAGTCTTCAGTCCCCGTGGAAGAAGCAAATGAACAGGCAGAGAGATGCTAAGTAGACTGACCAGTGTAGGTCTTCAGGAAGGAGTAAATCACATCAGCAGAAGCTAAATGGGCGTGAGAAAACAAAACGTACGGAAATGTTGCTTGGACGTGTGAACTGAGGAGATGTATGCTGTTCTGGACTGTCCTCCTTAGAGGGCAGCAAAGATCCTGGTATCCCGTGGCCACAGGCAGGACCTGAAGATGTCCAGATGCTGGACATGCCACCCTCATTGACCCGCGTGTCACTGCTGGTTTTGAGAGATACTCTGCTGATGGGAGTGAGGACAGGGAGGGCGTATAGACACCTCAAGGTGTGCTCGCTCTTTTGCAACAACCATGATGCTGAGACACACAAGTCTCACCATACCGTTATCCCAAGGATGTTCATTCACCCTTGCCAGGTGTCTGAACGAGCGTGAACTTCAAGTGACGGTTAAAAAACTGATCCAGATCAGACCAGAGATTTGAGGTGCCCAGAAGAGGCAGCAGCTGCTTCTTCTATCCCTCCCCAGTGTCCCAGAAGTGGCCTCAAAGCAGCTCTGCTGTGCAGCTCTCTGTTAAGGAACACGTCCCATCTCCCATGCAAACAACACAACCCTTGTCCAGGGCCACGTGGAAAGTGCCACATTTACAGAGAAAATACAAGGAAAAGGATGTAAACGATTTACTAGGTTGCCTAATCCCCCCAATGAGAGCAGGTGTATATTATCCATTTTAAACTATTTTACCTTAGGCTGTTCTCCCACCCAACATGCCAAATGCTGGCTTAGGACGATCCTTGCATGTTGGAGACAAATGTGTTCAATCCATCCCTTCCCCATAAGGATCAACAGTGTTTTTAGTATCGTACAGTTCAGATGAATACATTGGCACGTGATTTGGGTAACTTTAGTTATACCAACCCCACGTGACTGAGTGCCAGGGTCCCTGTGCCCTTAGGTGACAGTGGGGTCTCCTCCTTGTCACCAATGAAGCATCACCCTGCTACGAATACTCACCAGCCGAGAGCTGGTTACTTTCACTCTTTCAGTTTCATTCAGCTTTGGCGACCAAAAATCAGTCTGTTATTTTCACTTTCTGATTCTCATGCAGCAGCACGGAGCCCGCTGGGGAGTTTTAGGCGATAACCAAAAACCCTTTCTCACAGGTGCACGCCAGTACTACTGTGGGCTGATGGATGAAGAGAAGGCAGCAAGGAAAAAGCAGGATATTTGTCTGGGAGCAGAGGTAAAATGTGGATGGCAAAAGCAGTGATGTGATATTGATGCAGCAGGAAAATAAAAGCACTGTGTTTGTACCTATGGCACATGGCGATCTTAAAATAATCTTATATTAAAATCTTACAAAGGAAGAAATAATAAGAGACGCACATCCCCCAAATGTCTCTCTATGGAATTAATTCATTCTAACTCAGCCATCTGAGAGAGATATTTTTCAAACCTGCCCTTTATAGTCAATGGAGAGAAAAAGGTGTCTCCAGAGATAGCTCATGTTAGCCCAAATTAAGCAAATGTAAAATCTAAAATAGTCCAAAATGAAAGTGTTTATTTCTGTGTTGAGTATACAGGCAGCCAAAGCTGATAGCTCAGTCACAGATGTCTGGCTTCAGGTATTTAAAGCCTTGAGCAATAAATCCACCCCCTCTCTTGGTGACTCTGGTTGTGGGTTACATCTGGAAAAGCCTTGCGGGTCAAGTCACACCATCACGGGGGTCACGTCTCCAGGTTTCGAAGCAGCTCTTTCCCAAGTACCCAGGAAGAAGCTCAGTTCTTGCAGCGTGGTATGAAAATCAGCAGAGAACTTCTGCGTCTTAACACCTTTTGTGGAGTAGAAGTGGTTGCAGATGCAGTCTAGGTTATGTCAGAGAGATGGGTTTCCCCACGGAGAAAAAAAAAAAATTCTTTGCTCGAAGTTCAAGAACCTCAACCCCATGACTTGGGAGGGGGGGGAGGGCTCGCTTCTTGATGACTTTATGGTGCTGCACTAAAAAAGGTGAGTGTTGAATCGATGGGGAAATCCTGCCAGTGAGGTCAGGGCTGGGTGGCCAGGGCTGGAGAAGGACTATGCATCTGGGTCAGTAAGCATGGATGACTCCTGACTAGATCTTCCTTGCAATGTCTCCTCACATGGCCTGGGTCGTGAAAGATCAGCACCAAAGGGGAGGTCTAGATGGATCTCAGATCTGTCCTTCTGCATTCTCTAAGACTCGTGAGACCCCTTTTTTCCATCTGTCCAGTTTACTTCTCCCTCAAAGGGCTCCCTCGTTCAACTGAGCAGCATGGTGGCTTCACTGCTCTACCCGAAATAGTCAACCCAAGCCTTCAGCACAGTCTGTCAAGGCAAGTCGGTGAGAAAATGCACTTTCCCTGCAAGTTGGAGTAGGTCCCATTCCCCCTCCTCCAGAGCCTGAATTTGTGGGATTTCCTTCCTTCCACCACACAGTGATAAAAGCACGCTTCTTCATAAGATACAGCAACGCTCACAACTGTGAGCTTTGATTTCAGGAACAGGTTGGTCTGTGCAGAAACTAATTCATGCTGTGGTTTCATATATTTTTAAGAGGATTAAATATCTTTACTTATTATCACAACCTGTTTATTAAGCCTCTGTTGATTTCTCCTCCTGGAAGATGTTTGTATATTAGAGCCAGGATTTCACCATGTACGTGGACTCCCAAAGCCTGTTGAGTTTTGGCTGGTTTGAAGCAGCTCTGAAATACGCTACCAAGGTGGTCTGAGTCACGGAGCACACATCTTCAGAAAATAGATTGAGGGATTCAGGTTTGTTAAATCTGGCAAAGGGGAGGCTGAAGGGCAGCCCAATAGCTGCCTGCAGCTACTTAGAAGAGCAAAGATAACGAAGTCAAGCTCTTTGTGGTAGAGCTGCCACTATAACAAAGGCAGCAGCCACAGACTGTGGCTTGGGAGGTTCAAGTTGGACAGCAGGGGAAAAAAATGTCTCTAGGCGGGTAGTACAGCGCTGCGACAGGTTGTTGGGAAATGACAAATGATGAATTGTGGCAGTGACTCAAGGCTTAGCTGGATGAAACCACGGCTAAGCCAGTCTAGAGCTGACAGTGCTTCCGCTTCAAGCAGGAGGTTGAATTACAGTCTTCCAGATGATGTTGTCAACCAACATTTCGATGATCTTATGGTAGATGCACCACCCATCTTCACCTCCCCCCCCTCCCCCCATCCCACTGCCCTGCCCACTCAGGTATTGTCTGAAAAATTATAACAAGGCAGTAGATGGCTAAATTCCCTGGTCCTGAGAGTTATACATTAAAGTAGTTCTACAGCCCAAAGCCATAAAAAGCACACCACGTACCTCAGAGAGCCAAGAGGAGGGCACGTTTCCAGATTCCTGGTTCAGACTCCTCTGGGGGACAGACACCAACCAGATGAGACTCCATCAGCTCATCTCTCCCCATGAGGAGAGGCTGAGGATATCCAATGGTCTTTGCACCAACCCAGTTCCTCTGCCAGCCTTGAAAAATCACTGTGAGAACTGCACTTGAACCGCTCAGGAGCCCCAGGTTGGCCCTCTCTGCAGTAAACACAAGCTGTGTTACCGCACCTTAATTATGCCAAGGGTAATTAGCAGTTACGTCAATGTGAAGATTTCAAGTTAGGCTGCTGGCTCACTCCGTATGGAAATTAGGTTGCTGATTGTGAGCGGAAATATGTCAGACCAAACTCCAGAAGAAAAGGCTCGTCGCTAATCGGGAAGAACAGCCTCTTCTGCTCAAGGATTTTGCCTTGGGTCGTCTTTGCTGCACTTGGCATCCCCTGAAGGCCGTGGATGTAGCATGGCAGGAAGAGCCAGCTGTCCAGTGGGAAACTCTAATCTTCCATCTCTCCTCTGAAGATGTCAGCTCTAGTTGTTCAGGGCTCACTGCCTCCAGCCAGAAGAGATGTGATAATGCTGTAAGAGGGTGGCAGATCCTGACGATACACAGGCATCATCTTCCGTTTGGAGACAGAGGTTGTGACTTAAGAGAAAGCCCTCAGAGGTGCCGAAGCTGCCAGGAAAGACCTTAGTCCTGTTAAGTGTATTTTTGTGACTTCTTGCCATTACTGAAAAATCCAGGCTTCCAAGTGAATGGATACCCATTCATAAATCTTGCTTAGTGCTCATGCTCATTGGTTTCTGAACATATTTGTGATAAAAGGATTCATCCCACTTAGCTTTTGGGAAGGTGATAAAAGCACTGGGTTTTAAGTGCTAAAATGCCACTTAGGTTGATCTTAGGGGTTCATTCAACAAACGTACTAAGTTTGAGTTAGGATCTGTGTTTAAGAGAGCAGGAGCAAACAAACAGCCTGCTCTTCCCAACTGCAGGGTGATGCTTTTCCTTACAGTGGAACGGGAGCACGAGCCAACCACTTGAGTGCACGTGGTGGGAGGTCAGCGTGAAACACTTTGCATTTTGAGTGCCCGAGACATAAGATGTTAATGTTTTCCAAGTGCATTTCAAGAATGTATATGTTAAAGACTGTGACTAAATCTAAAATCAACAAAATCTGCTCTCTTCTACCTGCTACTTAAAATTTGCATCTGGAATATAAACTGAGGACCGGTGGGAACAGAGTGAGTGCTCAGGCACGGAGGCCCACTGCTGCCTCACGATGTGTGGGTGAAGAAAGTAGCCAGGACTCAAACCCTGGCCAGGAACATTTCTTAATTAAGCTGTATTCACAAGAAGCTGGCCCTTGAAGTCAGACTAACGCCGACAAACAATTGCAACAACTCCCTCCTAGCTCACCCTGTCAAAATGACTCAGACTCCCAGATTTGCTTCTGGAGCTCTCTTGATTTCACCCTTTTGAAGAGCTAGTTCTCAGCGCTCTGTTCAGAGACAATAAAAGATGAATGCACACTTCCAGGACACAGTTCACACCGGGCAGATGAAGTGAATTATACTATAGAAGTGTTTATTTCTCTCTGATGACTATAAGGGATCCCAGGGTGACAAGCTCTGATTTCCACCTATAAGATTACAAGAGATCAGTGCCACTTTATGTTGCCATCCCTATATACATGCTGTCTATTTTATATCATTTAACCAAAGCATAACATCAAAATACAAAAGCTATCCTTTTCCAAAGCCGTTTCCTTATGGACAGACCTCTGACACAAACAGCCCCTCCTCATTCATTCTCATGACCTCAGCATGTCAACACAGCTGGAATTTCAGGGGAGTTTCGTAACCTTCCTGGAGGACCTGCTGCACTCACAGCACCTTTCCTGTGTGGCGGGGTGCTGCCTTGAGAGCAAAACAGAAAAATAATCAGTGTAGCAAGGAATAGGAGGGAAGGATGCGCTTCATGCAATTCAGTCTTACTGTTCTTAGATCCAGTTGCTTGATGTGGTTGGAGAAGCCAACAGAGGGTGAAGACTGGAGATTTTTTTTTTATTTTTCTTACTTCTTGGCAGGGTTGGCTGGGTTTAGAGTAGTGCTTTGCATGCCTCTCAAACCCAAAACAGCTGTTAGCACCAGAAAATCACCTAGTGTGAAGATAAGCTCATGCTAAACTAGCTATTGGCTAGATGCAAATTCGGGGTGCTTGAGGAGTGAAGTCAAACGCTGCTTGTGCAGGTGACCACTGTGAGTCAGACCTCCTGCTAGACCAAGAGCTAGCTCGTGGATGCAATGGAGCGAGTCAAGAGTCAGCTTATACCTGCTCTAGGCTGACTTGTGATGAGGCTTTACCCTGTACCGCTCTCGTTTCAGCCCAAAGAGACGGCCTAGGAGGACTGAGCACAACCCAAGAGGACCTTTGTGGCTTGGGTTTCTGATGGAGATACCACTTCTTGGACCATGGCCATTGCCAAGAGGATGCATGAGAAAATCATAGAATCACAGAATCATTTAGGTTGGAAAAGACCTTTAAGATCATTGAGTCCAACCTTTAAAACTGTTAAAAACCCCACGTTCAAACCATTAAATCCTGAGTTTCAACTCTATGGATGCAGAATTCAATGCTCATTTTCACTTGCGGTGAATATTTTAGCTTATAGCATGGAGAGAACAAGTCTGGTATAAAAATATACCTGTCTCCATAATAAGCAAGTGGGGAAATTTGAAATGGGTATTTCCAGGAGTATGTCAACAAGATACGGTGAGTCACAAACTGTGGTAAGCTAAACTCAGCATTTCCTTTGTTTTGTGGGTTTCTGCACCAACATGGTTTTGAAAGTGGTGTATAGGGGCAGCACTCGTCTTTCCAAGTAGGAGAGGGGGGAATGGGAACACGGAGGGCTGATGGGTCTTCAGGTCTAACCTGAGCAGGGTGGGAAAATGAGCCATAACGACGGGCAAATTCTTCAGTGATGAACAAAGATTTTCCTCAAACAGAGGCAGACATGAACCCAGCAGGGAAATACAGAAACCTGCATGCAGCCAGCTCAGACCTCACCTCAGTTGCCTCTCTGACGTTCTTCCTCAAGATGAATGTGCTTTCCTAGAACACAAAATTGACAGCAAAGACCGACTGCCAGGACCCATCTCTCAGCGGGGCCTATTTGCTGGGGCAGGAAAGGTAGCTGGTGTGGTTAGAGAAGCATTGGGCCACAGTAGCCTTGTGCCTAGGCAAGCTGCAACAGCAGCTGACCCGCAGTCCACCATGCGGGTCTAACCAGAGGGTGTTTTGCTTTTGAAAAGCAAAAGCAGAAATATCTGCTTAAACCAGTGAGGAAACCGGCCCAGCAACACTGTTTTATAGGAGATGCATCTGAAATCCAGACTGGCTGGTAAGAGGCAGATCCCGTTAGTAAAAAGTCTTTGGAGATGTTTTTAGGTGTTTCTGCATGTTTAATCGTTGGGGTTGAATCACACCTTGCTGCCCTCACTGGATCTCTAGGTTGCCTTGGTAGAAAAACTCAGATTCAAACAGTTCTCAGAATAGAGTGCTGCACTTGGGCAAAGCAAAAGCCAGTGCCACCGGTGGCATTTACGAGTGGGGAACCCTAAATCCACACCAAGGTCATGGCGGAGGTCCTGGATGCAAAGTGGTGGGTTTGCTCAAACTGTCCAACGTCAACACTTGGGGAGACCATAAAACTCAGGATGGAGAAGATCTAGATCTGATCTGCTGCGAGCAGAAGTTTGGGCTCTTCAGAGCTCCCTTCCAACCCCAGCCTTTTCATGATGAGCTTTTTGTTCTTACTTGGACTTCACAAAATGTGAAGCGTAGCTTCAGCAGAGGTCAGATCTGTGTCTCATGCTCAGTATGTGGATGCTGACCCCATGGGGGCAACAAATGAGGAGACTGACCTGGAATTTGCCACCTACATCTTTTTTTTTTTTTTTTTTTCCCTCCTCCCTTTAGCTCTTGTATCTGCAAAATCCAGAAGTCTCTTAAAAACCCCCACATTCCTGTGGTTACAGAGGGCGCTACAGCACCCAGAGGAGATGAGGGGGAAGGACTGAACATGGAGGCAAGTCCAACCTCAAATGTCAAAAGGCAAATCTCATAAAACTATGGGCATTATGAAAAAGATCTGGAGAGTAACTCAAAATAAGATCAAAATACAGGTTGATGTGGGTAAGGCCAGAGTAATAAGAAGGTAGAAAATACCAGGTTTAGAGCTTCATTTCTATGTCCTGGTTCTTGTTTTTGAGTAAGTCAGCCGCAGACCTAAATCACAGAAATCAGCACAAAAAGCATTGGCTGATACTTCTCAGGTTTTTTTTTCGGTGGTAAGAAAAGTTTCTGATAAAGGCAGAGCTGTTACCATCAGCCCCGACATAGTATCCTGGATCTGTGCTACAGGAAACACAACGCTGAGGACGTGACTTTCTTTCTGTACCACTCTCACCCTTACTCCTGGATCCTCCCTGCGGATGCTTTGTTTGGAAAGCACGTTGGGGTTAGTGGCACCAACTTGCCATTAAAAACCATGCATTTATTTAACATCAACCTTTCAGAACATAATTCTTCTGCAGAATTAAAACAGGTAACACCCCTCTTTATTGTAACCTAGGGCAACTGCTCAGCCAGATTATTCCATGACAGAGCTCATCTCTCCTAAAGATCACGGGTGCCCTCCAGCTATTTGGGTATTATTTGTCAGTGCTTATAACATGATGTCTTCTGCTCATCCGAGATTCTTTCTCCGCGTTGTCATGCTGTATATTGAACTTTTATTTTTGTTCTTGGAAATTACTCAGATGTTCAGAAGAGAAAATAGAGGAACAGACTTAAAGATATTATGTACAGACTTAAAGATATTATTTACTCTCAAGCTATTCCTTTGTGCTTGAAATTATTTTCATTTAGCATCCATTCAGGCAGCTCATCTAGGTAGCCTTTAAAAGGCAACATGTTGTTTGTTCTCAGTCACCCAAAGAAACTGGCCTGCAGGAACAATCTGTCCTTGAAGATAAGTAAGTAACATTAACTAATGACAGGTAAAATCTCATAGCTTTATTGGTTTCTCTACCAGTCACTGACTGACTTTCTAGTAGAAGATTAATTTCAGTGCAAGTTACAAACACTGCAATTCCTATTTTTCAAATTCATTATTGCAATTAATTGCAATAAGGTTAGATAACATTACTGATAAATGGAGAAAAAAAAAAAAAAAAAAGCCAGTATGGAGAATTTCTTAACTACCTTCTGCCCAGTGATGTTCAAGGGCAAAACACACACATAGACAAGGTATTAAAAACTGGGACTTTTTTGTTTCCTGACTATGTTGTTGGAACAACACACGTCTCCTGAAAGTTCTACCTTCTATCCCTGTCGGACTCTCAGCAATCTGCATCAGCAACCTAACACGGGGCCACAAAGTTTTACTTTCCAAAAAACACCAACTATTTTTAATAGGTGCATTTCACTCCATCCCATCCAGGGCCCTCCGAAGACGTCACACGGGAGGAGGACGACAGCTGGCCCGCCTCATCGCTCTCTGCACGGCGCCGAGATGTCTCGCTGGAGAAGGGGCTTTCCCTGGGAGCCACTATCTCTCTGAGCTGCTTTGCAAATGGGAAAGCAGAGCCGGGACATTTTTCAGTCATTTTTCTTTTAGGAGAAGCAAATCTGCCCTGCTTAGTGTCAGCAACTTTGATACAGGAAAGGGGGTTGTGTGCGTGTGCTAGATAGCATTCAGCTACGGCGCGTAGGAAGCGGTGCGACACTTCCACGTACGCAGCAGTTACCGAGACCACAGCACCTTGGTTTTGGCTGGGGGCCGACACGAGAGCAGCAAGGCAGCCGTCTTCGATCCTTACCCCTAAGCAGAAAAACTCTTTGTCTTCGAACCGAGCTACCCAAGTCAGCAAGAGCTGAATTGCAACTGGGTTTCGCTGGCAGAACATGACAGTGTTCACTTAACTTGCAAACACAAGGGAAATTCTTTATGAGAAATGTCAGACCTGGTTCTCCTTTGACTTGTCTCTGCTGTTATGAAAAACACCCCGCCGGCTGCAGGAACAGGAGCCAGGATTTCCTGAGCTCTGATCTCAGCTTTGACAGGGACTACCCAAAGCACTGTTGCAAACCCCTAAATCCTCTGCTGCAGCCTCCCTACCTCGGTATGACCAACATAAAACACTTGGGAGCTGGTGAGTGTCCCAAACAGCACAGCAGCTGGACACGGAAAGGACATTTAGTTCATCACCAACCCTCCAGAAAGGTTCTATCCCGAGTACACCGTTCCTGGCAGCTGCCTGTTCCATCTACTCACAAAAACTTGCTTATTGTAGACTCCGTCGCATGCCTGGGCAACACATGCCTACCTCCATTACCTAACCGCATTGGCTGCCCTGGCTGCCGGATTGTTTTTCCCCTTTTATAAATCCTAAATGCGTTTGTTATTGAAATTGCTGGAAGATTGATTTTCAGTCTATCAGCACTTCAAAGAGGAGGTGGTCAGCCTTCCTGTACTACAAGGTGTAATTTAGGACAGCTCCACATTTTCGTAATTGAAAATAATTTTTACATGAGATAAACAATAGGGGAAATAACACACAAAGTCACTCTTTATTTTAGGTCCCAAACTCTGTGCTTTCCCTTCGTGAATGATTTTATGACTAATCGTTTTGTTCTTTAAAAGTGTCTGTTTCGGGAGAGCTTTGAAATTCAGATTTGCAAATGTTCATAGCTGAACACGTGTGCCTGCATGCTTGGCTTGTTTCTCAATTTAAAACAAACAATAATGAGATCTCAAGTACAAAGTTCTCTAAAGTGAAGGAAAGAGGTACCAGTATGGGTATGGTAAATCCCAAGCTCTTCACTGACCTCAGCGTCAGGAGGTGGCACAGAGAATGTAGAAACTAGGTCAGCTTCCAAAAGGTGATCCTCCTTGTGTTGAGCATGCTGGGACTAAATCAGAAGGGCTCCAACATAACACAAAACTGATCTGGGGCAATGGAAAAATCCCTTCTTACACGCTCTGACCATCATAACATGGCCAGGAGGAACTTTGACCCACTCTCAGTGCAGAGAGTGGTGATGCAGGGAGTATGATGGGTGACACCTCCAAAGCTGAGAGTGCCCAGAAGCATCAGATATCTTCAACTTGTCCATGCAAGGACTACTGTGAGATACTTAATAATAGACAATAGAAGTTGTCTTGTGGGACTTGAGCAGGGTGAGAAGATGCTTTCAGATTAAGGAAGGGGAGAAGCCACACTTACCTCTAAAAAAAAACGGGATTGGGAAGAAAAGACAGATCCTGGAACCTATAGGCTGGAAGGATGAACAACTGCCGAGACCAACCTTCTGCAAGCACCTGGAAAGTAACAGGAAAGAGGGCTCTGTCAAGACCAGGTTTTCTCAAAACAGTCTGTTTTCCTTTGGTGACCTGACAACAGACTTTGTGGGTCTGCCTTGAGGCAGATGCATTTGTATCACTTCTCTTTACAAGGGCTTTGGATCATGTCTCCCGTGGTGTTACCTGAGAGACCAGGGGCTGACGCAAGGCACTGGGATACATGTGGGAAGCACTGGAGAGCGTTCCCAGGGAGCTGCCTTCGATGGTCCACAGCGGAGTGGAAGAACATAGCCACGGGTTTCCACAAAGTCTGTTCAACCTCTTCATTGTTAGCTCAGCTGATGGAGGAGACAGTACCCTCATTAAATTCACAGATTGTTCCAAGCAAGAAACGAATCCAAGGACATGGGGGAGAGGGACTATTATTCAAAGTGATCAAAACAAATCTGAGAAATATCCTGGGGAAAAAAAACAACAAAAACACCCTTGAAATTCACAGGCACGGTAGGAGAGCCTTCAAGACATATAAAGTAATTGTTCCCCTTCATCCTGCACTGCTATCCCCACCCTGCAATTAGAGTTAACAAAGGTCTGAGAAGTGGAATGAACTGGATAGACACAGAGGAACCGTGGGGTCAGACCAGCCTGGGCAGCCACTGGAGGGCAGAGCACAAGACCGGTACTGCAGCTATCAGTGCTAACCTGAAAAGTATGGTGCCTAAAGCTGTTGGTGGGTATCTGATGGTGATCTGATGCTGGCTGTGATGGTGGTGAATCCTACAGTCCACCTTGGCACAGTACACAGTGGCATCACAACATGACACTTTGTCATGAGCTGCCTCAAAGATTCAAATGCCATCCCCGACATCACCACCAGTAAGGCCCTGGCGAGAGTGGCAGACCGAGTGTGGGGCACCTCACATTAATAAAACGAGTCAGCCAGGAGGGATCTGGGAGTGAGAGATCTCCATTCTGAAAAACACAACTAGTGATGAACAAACAAAAAAAAATACATTACGTTTTAAAAGGAGATTCTGGGGAGCTGGGCAGCAGCCTTCAAGTACGTACATGATTTCGGCACTCCTGGCCCATGCTGGATGAGACAACCGTAGATTAAACTGAGCAAGACTCAGTGCAGTTTGGGTTAGACGTTAGGAAGATTTCTCTAAATTTCCAGGTACTGGAACAGGCTCTCTGGGAAGGTACTGGGGTCTCCATTATGAGACGTCCTTCAAGTAAACCACAAGCATAATTATTTCTAGGGTTTAGTTGGGAAATGCATGGGATGACCTTTGAGGTCAGCCACATGTCTCTATCTCCAATCTTATGACTGTACTTGAGTTTGCTGTTGATATACGGTGTGCCTGAGATTAAATTGCTCATTTTTTTGTGGTGTTTTCCTCCCACCACTAAGTTATACAACTCAGTCTTGCTCAGTTACCCTGAAAATCAGTAACTAGTGAAAATGAGTCCTGAAAAGTGAAAAACTCCACAACTGCCTGATTAAACAACATCTGATATGCTTCTGATGAACATTCTTCCAAAAAGTTAAAAAAGGGCACAATTAATCCCTGCCGGTTTCTTTCAGCTTAATGTCTTTGCAGCTGCCATCGTGTCCCTGTAGATTCGGTCTTCAGCTGAGAGAAATGAAGACAAGTCTTCCCTGAAGTCCTTCTGCTCAGCCACATCTCTCCCAACAGCAGTGATGAAGACATTTTTTGCTGTCCCTGAGCCCTCTGGGGAACACTCAACAATGAATAACAGTTCTGAGTCAGAGCTCCTTTCTCATTTTACCCAGTCGTTTAACTGCCTGGATCTGCCAGTCCCTGGTGCCACTTTCATATCTCTTTTCTTTGAACATGAAAGACTGTAGACCATGGTGGATGAGAAAGACACTCCCATTTGCGTGTTGGTGCCTCCTGTTAAAGTCCTCCTTTTCAAGCACCGATTCAAGTGTCATCAAAATTTGACTAGGTCACTGTCGTAGTTTAACAGCAGCCAGCAACTAAGCACCATGAAGTTGCTTGCTCACTCCTCCCCACTCCTGGTGGGATGGGGAGGGCAATCAGAAAAAAAAAAAGTAAAACTCGTGGGTTGAGATAAGAACAGTTTAATAAATAAAATAAAATAATAACAATAATTTAAAGGAAGAGAACAAAAAGAGAGAGAAATAAAACCCAAGAAAAGACAAATGATGCACAATCCAACTGCTCACCACCCGCTGACTGATGCCTGAGCAGTGATTGGCCCCCCTGGCCAACTTCCCCCAGTTTATATACTGAATATGACGTCCTGTGGTATGGAATAGCCCTTTGGCTAGTTGGGGTCAGCTGTCCTGGCCATGCTCCCTCTCAGCCTCTTGTGCCCCTCCTCACTGGCAGAACACGGAAAACTGAAAATCCTTAAATTAGGACAAGCACTAATTAGCAGCAACCAAACATCAGTGTGTTATCAACATTATTCTCACACTGAACCCAAAATACACCATTGTACCAGCTACTAGGGAGAAAATTAACTCTGTCCCAGCCGAAATCAGGAGAGCAGGAAGTACCTGGAGGACTTCAGGCCCTAGGATGTGGGACCTGGACACTTGTGTCAACGGCACCTGAGCCCCACTCAGCATCCCCCAGTGACGTGCCCAGAATGGCACTAGAGAGGAGCAGAGCACAACAGTCCTCTGAGGCTGAGGTTCTGCAGGAGCCACAGGAGCACCACGATACATAAAGATTCATTTGTCTTTAAACTCTCCCTTGGTCCCCATCTGGCCTTTTCTTCTTCGCTTTGAATCTTATTGTTCTGCTTCCCTTCCCTCCCGACTCCTCCGGACCCCATAGTGCTGCTCTCCTCCCTTCCTCAGCCCCTGTCCCAGTTCCATACAGCCTTGGCTTCAGCTTCACTGCCTTTAACCTCACCATATGTTTACTCCTATATTACATACACTATTAATATATTTATTCATATAGCAGAAATCTATATATAGCAGACATCATGTAGAGAGATGCTTTTATATGCTATGTATTCATGCAGTGTATCATACAGACTGCTGTGATTTAATCATATAGATAATGTACAGTTTCAGAAGGTTCAAAAACATCATTAGCTGCACGATATTTATTCTCCTGGTACCTCTGCATCCTGTCTGCTGTCCCATCTTCCTTGTGTCAACAGTAATTTCTTAAGCACAAGACCGCCTGCTTCCTACCAGGCATAGCTTTGTACCGCAAGTTGGAAGGGAAATGAAGGCTCTTCTCTCTGAACAAAATCTCTACTGCAATCAAAGGGATTTTTGGCTTTCCCTCAAACAGGACATAGGCTATTTCTCTGAGCCCCGTTTCTCCCTGGACAAAGTCATGGGTGCTGTGGGTCAGCCTTGGCCTCCAGCCTTGGTCATTCACTACAGATCTCCAAGCTGACTTTCAGGGGGTTGACTTGTCCCCATGTCAGCACCCCAAATGTTATTCCTTTCCCATCCAGCTGTCTGTCCTGCCAGAAATGCCCCCCTTCAACACAGACCTCTGAGGAGCAAAGCAGCACTTCAGGTGACACTCAATTTATGAGTAGTTTGTGACTCTGAAACAGCCCCCCTGATACGACCTGCAGAATTTATTCACACTTTTCTCCCTTGACTTTCACTATTCTCCCTTGAATTTCAGTATTAACTCTTTCAGAGGTGGAAGGTCAATGGGACTAGCAGACCACGGCTGCCCCTCTTTGTGGTGGGCCAGCACAAGCAGATTTGGGCTCCAGCTTTCCTGGAGCGATCCCAGTCCCCAAAAAATCAAGAGACTTTTAACTGCATGGCATTAATTTCTAGCCCCTTCCTGGGTACCTGTTTCAATTTAAATTAATTTAAATGAAAGGGGGTGATGATAAAGGCAAAGGACAAAAGTTTAGGGAGGGTACAAATGGGGAAGGACAAAAGTTTAGGGAGGGTACAAATGGGGAAGGACAAAAGTTTAGGGAGGGTACAAATGGGGAAGAAGAACAACTGTGGTTTTGGGACAACTACTGAGGAAGAAGATTGGGAAGTGGCTGCATTTTGTCAACATTTTTAGGAAACAAAGCAGCAACATAGGTGGTACAAAAATGACAGGCAAGACCTTCCAGAAGGAGGTTTTGGAGGAGGAGACAACCGTGGATGCCATGAATGAAACCAGAGTCTCAAAGACCCAGCCACTGGGAGTGAAAGCTTTCCTCTGGCACACTGCATGGGATAGCTCAGGAGATATGGGTGGGCCAACACTATTTCTCCTCCCACTTGAAGGTATTGAACAGTGGCAGTGGTGAAAGGGTGGATGAAAGTGAAGGCAAGTTCACAGTTTGGGTGTCCAGGCAAGATGGGACCCAACCCCTGCACTTCCTGGATTATCCATGACGCCACTTGGGTAACGGGTAACTAACACTGTAGGAGCGGCATTTGAGTATAACCAGACTTGTGCATTCCTGCTAGTATTTGGCCTTCAAACCCAGAGAGGTTGCAAGAAGTGGCAGTTCCTGGGCAGCAGTGCTTGTTGGAGACCTCCAGTCCTGGGTGTCCTCACCCCATGGTGATTAAAGCCCCCTGGGGCAGGGGTGAGCACATCCATGACGGAGGTGAGGCTCAGAAGATGCTGAGATTTGAAGATCATGAAGGAGCATCATGAAGGAGCAGAAGGGAGGGAACCCACAAACCTCTGCAGGGGCTGGAGAGTGTGAAAGGGAAACTACTGCATCTGTGTTAGGTGGTTTCTCACTCACAGTTGGGGGAAACTTACGGTTGTAAATCACTTGCTGGGCAGTGTGTAAATCATCTTCACAGAGGGCAGCACGGAGTTACTCGTGTGACCGGGGCTGATCTGCTGGTGCTGGGAGGATTTTCCCAACTGCCCCAAGCAGGGGGATCTGGGCTGCTGATCCTCCACTTTTGAGGTGGGGGAGGGACTCATTTCTTCTCTGATTACCTGGTCAGTGTAAAGGGGAAGGAGGGCTTATTTTCTCTTCTTTCCAAAAGAGAGACACTGCTCATGCACATCTTTTTGAGGAAAGGAAGCTCCTCTCCATATGCCCCACATCCTTCCCACGGAGGAGGACGGGGCACAGCCTTGGAGCCATTCATTTTCTGCAGACATGCCTAAGAATTGTCCTCAAACCACCACCAGCAGCCTCAAGCACCATTTCATGGTGGGAGCCCACACAAAATAGGGCCTGTCCAAGGAGGGGGAGAAAGGGGTTGTAATTCAATCCCTAAATCTCTCATACCTCAGTCATTCCCAAAGTAGGCTACAAAGCCAACCACCTCCAGTTATTACAGCACCATGACGGAGACGGGGGTCACCGACCAACGGACATGACACCACACTGCAACTCATCACCCAGGGGAATTTTCAGAGGCTTTTTGCACCGTGAAAGGAAGGATACATTTCTGTGTGAAACACAAAGACGTGACTAACGTGCTACATGGTTGTGGCAAAGGTCAGTGATAGTTGGGCTTGCTTGGCAGGCTCACTTGTGTATGGGATAAGAGGGTAACTTTTAATAGATAATAGAAACATTAGGACTCTGAATACTTGAGTTCTTGTTGATATTCAATAGCCAACACAACTCCCCAAAGCAAATACGGATAAGAAGTAGAGGGATGTTTTCCCTCCTGTGTTTTCTGAGCTAGGAAGAGCTTCAGTCACGCATGGGAAACGTGCTGACTAGGAGCACGTGGGGTCATCACCATGGATGCTTACAATACGAAAGTAAAAAGCAGAAGCCAAGAAGGTCACACAACTATTTCTTGCCCCTAAGTGCAAAAGAAGAGTGAATTATCCTTTTAAACAGGTGCCCCAGTGCAGTCAGGGGATGGGAGCAGCACGGTGCCTTGGTAAGTTGTTTTGATCTGCCCAGTGCTGGCACTGAGCAAGCAGCTCCCGGGCATCATGCCTGGCCACCACCTACTAGGCAGAGCCCTGCTTGGTGTGGGGTGAGGGCAGGAGGGTGCTTTGCCAGGCTGCTCCAAATCCTTCTTAGGAGGAACCTCAGTGCAATTCTGCCCCTCTGAGGGGATACCATCACAGGGAGAAAGCAGCATTTTATCAGGGCGTGGGGCAGACACTGCAGGGAGATCCAGAGGGAAGCAGATAAAGAGCCTTATTTCCTGGAGACGGATGATGAACTGGCAAGCCCATATTAGCCCTGCAGCACACCCAGCACGCAGAGTGTGGTTTTCCATTGTTCCCTGGTAGCAGCTTCCTCCTGCAGCAGTGCTGGTGACGGGCAAACCCATGCAACACCTACATCAACTCATCAGCTGATGATCAACTGACAAACCCCAAAGAGGCATCTCCCCTCCAAACACCTCTCTGGCCAGAAATACCCTTTACTTCTCGTAACGAGGACCTGGCGGAGAAGAAGGGCTGGTTGGATGCCTGCCCTTGAGTTTTGTCCCTTGCAGGCTGCGGCTATCTCATCACTGCATCCCTCTGGTCCTCACGGTGGTCTCTGGAAGTGTCAAGGGATGTCTGGGGGTGCTGGGGCCAGTGCAGGCTCTGGGTCTGGTTGTCTACGATCCTCCATGGGAAGGGGTGTCTGTAGGTTTCTGCTAGGCTATATGGTATGTGCTTAAATCCAAAGGACCCAAACTGCACTCACCAGCACCGATGAGCACTGTGCATGAAAAGAGCATCAACTTCAGCTCTTCAGTTGGAAAATGACTCATTGGACTATTCCTTCCTTTTTCCTCCATATAAAAATGATGTCTACGCAGATCTGGTGTTCAAGTGGAGCCACCCAACACTAGGTCAATCGGCACAGTGCTGCAGAATTTTCCTATCTTCTTACTCTTCCAAGATCATCCTGGATGATCCATGCTCAGCCCTGGATAACAGGAGACAAGGGTAGGAACAAGACCCACGTGTCCTGACAAATGAGCAGAGGATAAAAAAAAAACAACATTCCTGCAGCCAGCTCTTACAGCCGTCTGTAAAACGAACCTCATTTACATGTCATTGCTTGGGTTAAAGTGTGCTCACACTTCAATTCAGAGCTCCTGCAGCAAGCTGGGGTCCCACGAATGAAACTAAACAGTGGAGCTGAACATGTGAAGGCAGGACATTTAGCGCTGCTGCTGATGGGAGACCAGAAACCTTGTTAAAACAAAACAAAACAAAACAGTCAACCAAACAAGATGAGCTACTGTAGCAGATGGAATGGCAAACCCAAATGAGCCGATGTAGGAACTGAAGGGGACAGCAAGTGAGCTTGTGTCTCTCAAACTCACAGAATGGTTGAGGTTGGAGGTCATCTGGCCCAACTCCTCAGTGAATCATCTTCAGATGGTTCATTGTTCCTGGGGTAATGCCACAGCGACCAGCTCCACAGGCAACAGAAAAGCAGAGAAAAAGTCCCAGGACACAGCTTGTGGGTGCAGAGGGCACGTTAACATCCAAATGCTGTGCTCTATCCCTAGGCTAAATTCAAGCCAAGGGTAAAGCTGCCCCTATCCACTCTGCTGGCCTGACCCAGGGTCCATAACCTTGCTAGGTAATAGGTGGCCAGTGATGCAGCCTATGTGCAGTGAGGGGGCTCGTCTGGCTGGCTTTTAGGACCAATTACAGGTTGGTTTAAAAGCTCCAGCTACAGGGAGGCATGGAGCCAACTGGAGTGCAGAAAGTATCTGTTGTCATGGCATTACATGGCATTCATCTCCACTGTGTGGGACTTCAGGACTTGGTAGGAACCATAAGCACCAATTTGCTCTTTCTAGGCCTTGGTTTAATGCTTGTTTCTTGTCCAACTTACCTTCCTCCCCTTCCCTTCTTGCCATCACCTCTGCTCTCCTGCTGGTGAAGCAGATACTTGGAAAAAAATTCTGGGCATACGTTCCTCGTTCTGATCTTCAAGTTGGGACTCAGCTGGGGATTAAAACTTGCTGCATGTATGGATGTAGGTGTCTCCACGTGAGCCAAGTGTCTGAGCTGCCATCACAGCCAGAGAAGATATTGTCAGTGGATGCAATTCAGCTGGCAAAAGGCAGTGCAAGGGCACAGATGACCACACGCAGGTGTCTGGAGTTACCCAAGGCGCCTCAGACATCTAAGAAGTCCACACAAGCCCAGTAGATACAACACAGGTTGCGTGGAAGCTCACACCCTTCTCTACTGACAGATGGAGACCAGAGGCATCCAAACCGGCATGAGACACCTGAATACAGGCAGTTAAATCACACCCATGTGGCCTTTCCTGAATTTAGTGAGGCATGGACCTATCTCTTTAGCAGGTCTTTGTCCCTCCCGCTACCTGCAGTCAACCCTTCCCATATAGAGGTGGACCGAGGGCTCTTACGTTGGAGGAGAAAGCAAGGGCGTTCCCTGACGGACATTTGTGTCCTTAAATCTCCTCTGGTAGCAGCTAGAACAAGTCTTTCCAACATCAGTGCTGCCTGCTGTCCCAGGCCTGACGGGTTACTCAGCATGGGGACCAAGAGACTTCAAGGGTTTGGTTTGGCTGCTGACTTGGGTCCGTGAACCAGGACGAAGCAGCCCTTGCGTACAGGAGTCTGTCAGTTTTCAACCCGCTTGTTCTCAAAGAGCAAAAGGGTTCAGACACCTCTTTCTGAAAAAAAAAAAAAAAAAAAAAAAAAAGAAAAAGAGCAGTTGCACTTGTTTTTGCTTCAGGAAGTTCTCACTAATGGGGAGAAAAAAAAGTTCCTTTTAAAAACAAGGCATTCATTAGCACTTCTTGTTCTTAGCTCCGCAGTCCCCACTGCAGCCATCGCCGTATCGTATCCCTTTTTGTGCCTGTCATTTGGCCTGCTGCTGCTCCAGTGGACAATAACACCCTTCGGAGTTACAGGGACCTCCACTTCTCAGAAAATACAACCCTATTTTTTTATTGCAATCTCTTTTTTTCCCTTTCCTCTGTCCTCTTGGGTGAGTCATTTTGCCTAGATGTCTCTTCCTCCTCACCCAAATTACTACTGCTGGCAGTAATTTTTAGCTGTGGAGCTGAAGATCTAATATTTTACCTCCTGTTTCCAAAATAGCATTTAATAGCAGACAAACCAACGCATTTCCTCATTGTAATGATGTTTTATGTACCATGAACCTGCTATCACACCCCCTTTGCTGGTGATATTCCTTCCCCTCCATGCTTAGCTGCTCTCCCAACTATCTCTACACATTTGAAAGTGCCACCAGAAAGGACCAGTTTGGGTGTCCCTGGTGCAAAATCCTCATGCCCTCCCCACCTGTGGCACCACCACCAACCCCCCCAACCCCAGCATTGGCTCCGCTTTGTTCTCTCCACCTAATAACGAACTGAGCAAACAGCTGCAGCGTGGCTCATGCTAACAGCAAGAGAAAGATCTGGAACTATAAACCCCCAAACCACAGTTACTTATTTCACAGCATGACAGAATTAAGGTTTTTGTCATTGTAAAGTTTCTGTCAAGTATTTCACCGGATCATCATGGGAACAGTGCAGGGGAATAATCTTGCTGGTGGCTGCCCATGGAGATGCCCACGAAATGCATCCATGGCTGTGCCTGTGCCATGGCTTACACAGCCCTGGGCAACGGCTGCTGTGCCATGTGCTGGGACCAGAGGAAGTGTACACCTTCCGTTATCTGAAAAACAAAATTTCTGATCATCCAAGCTGATTGTGTTCTCTGCTGACATCCCACCTTCCCCCAGAAACCCAGGGGCACTGTGTGCACCCTTCTACCTTGTCTCCAGCAAAGGGATCACTGCAATTTCCTGTGACCCAAGGTCCTCTAGCATGGTCTACCTAACAAAACGTCCTGAAATTTCTCCACAGGAGGAATGGGATTGAGAAAAACAGCAAATTCACCTCTATTCTGTCAGGTTGGCAAGCCCTGGCATTTCCCAGCTGCATGACCTGCTATGGGAGAACTGCAATGATTGAGGCTTGTACTGACACGGGCACAGCTCCGGCAGCAAGATTTGTTATTGAACTAAACTCCTGGCAGCTGCTGGTGACTAGGTTGACTTTGTGTCAAAAAAAAAACCCTCTTAGAGGCAGCAGACGAGGGGAGAAATTTGCAAAATGTATTTATTACCAAACATGCCTGCAAATTATCCTGATCTGCAGCTGATGAACATTTTGGGGGAGCCTTCCCCAGAGATGTGGATGAGCTTAAAGGTGGGCTGGGGCCAAGCCACCTCCCTGAAAGAGCTCAGGGTGTACATGGAGGCAAACCCAGTACACGGGGAGAGAAGAAGGATCCTCCACATCTCCAGGGCTGAAGGAGGAAATGACCTTTTTGGTTGCTCGTCATCATAAAGAAAATCTCCAGGTCCCAGAGCAGCTGGTTTGGAGATCAGCCTCTTCCATTTCTGTGAGCGTCTTGCACATTCCCTGGGGTGCAATGACCCGCAGCACCAACACTGAGCACAGACACCATGGCCATCCCTCCACGGGCAATTTGGGACCCCTTCCTGCCACCTCGTGCCCCTCCTGCCCCCTACCCTTGTCTTCACACCCCCGGTCCCTCCAGCCAACTCCTCCCAGGAGAGTTATGCTTCAGGAGGGTGATGGCAGAGTGATGCTCCCCATGATGAGCACGCTGTCCCCAGCAGCACCCTGCATCTCCTCTGCAGAGCCAATGGTGCTCAACCCCCCCAGCCAACACTGTTGGCCATGATCCTGCACTATGGGGTGTCCTTGAACCCCAGGACAGCCCCCGATGCCAATGCCAGCTCACCACCAGGGAGAGGCACTACAGAGATGGGGACACCCGGCCCAGACGTGACCCTGGGGAGCAGTCACTGGTCGATGTGGCCCAGCATCACTTCAGCTGCTCCCTTTCCCTGTGGCTTTCATCCACCACCCTTCCCTGGAGCTCGGCCCAGCCCAAGGGGAGGAAGGTGTCCCCTTCCTCCAGCAAAGACACTCTGGGCGAGTGTTTCTGCCCACTGTCCCCACGCTGCCGGCCCAGAGCAGCTCTGGTGATGCCAGAGTGCCAGACCCGCTCCGTGCACATGCTTCTGCTTCCCTCTAGTGACAACGTGGCCTCACATCAGCAGAGGCAAGGGCTGCGGCACGGCTCTTCCATCTACAGAGAGGATGCTCATCCCTTTGCCCTGTGGAGATGTGACCCTTGGCGTTGGAGCCCTCAACGCACGCCCCAAGGATGCGGGGTGGGAGCACCTCCATCCTCATTTTGCGTAGAGCTTGACATGAAGGACTCCGCGTCCACAGGAATAATCTTCCATTTCCCCATCCATGCCCTTTGCCCGTGCCTTTTCAGGGGCAGTCTCTCCCCTAGCACAGTGTTGGGATGTTTGTATCCCTTGGGGAGGGTGAACTGGGAAGCGAAGATTCTGCGAGGAGCTGCACAGGGGACAGTTGGTGGGAGATATGGCCCCTCCAAAAAGTCCTTCAACCATTTATGCCCATTGTCCTTTTCCCAAAATGGTATCATGGAGCAGCTATGAGCAGGTCAGTTAGGATGAAGCAGAGACAGAGCTCGACTCCAGCCTAGTGGCTGGAGCACTCAGCTGGGAAGAAGCATTCCCAAATTCCTTCTTTTTTGATAAAACACCCAAACCTCATTTCTAAATCATGGGTCACTGCTCTTTTGGCTTCTCTACGTAGGGTCTCTCCTACAGGGGCCAAAAGCAGCCATGTCCTAGTAATAAATCCGTGCTTTCTGCACAACACAATCTCTGCAATGTCTCTCTATAGTTGTTTCTTTTGTTGTGTTTTTTGGTTTGTTTTTTTTTTTTTTTTTTACCCCAAAGCTTCTGTGCATAAAGCATTTTCCTCAAGAAACCTATTTCTCTCTGCAATTTTACTAGGCTCTCCTCATCACTGTGTACATTATGTGTTCACAGCGATAACACCCAGACTGTTCCTCAAGGAGCTCTGAATGTACTTTCTATTAAATTTTAGCCATCCTCCAAGGTTGTTCCATGATTCAAACCTGATTCCAGTATCTAATGGCTCGTGATGCTGCAAGCATGCCTCATCCCTTCCTCCAAAAATGCTTTTTCGGAGCTTAGAGAGCTTTGTACCCTGGTCCCAGGGACCCACCACCCATCACATGGCAATGCCCAACTCTGCCCAGGGCAGCTCAACATTTGCAGCTCACTTTTCCTTCCTTCAAACTCGTCCTCCCATCCCTCAGGGACAGGCACCTGGATCTGGAGGGAGCATCTCCAGATGCCCCATGTCCCCATGGCAGCCCTGCAGCACCTTCACTTGGTGGCCATATTCATGGTATCACTGCTCCTGGTGCCCCTCGTAGCCAAACCTCACTGCCATGGCTTGCTCAGTCATTTATCTACTGCCTCAGATTGACTCCCTGCCTTTTGGTTGGCCACTCCTGCATATTTATTCAGCAGGAGACAACTTCCCTTTGCCGCATAATGGATTGTTTCTGTCTCTGCTTAATTTTCTGCTTCATCACCGCCTTGTTTCGGGAAGAGGGGCTTTTCAGGGAGGTGATTCATTGCTCTGTGGATTTTCCTGCATATTCAGTTCATCGGCTGCTCTGTCCTTTCCCCTTTGTTGCTGCTTCCCCCGATTTACCCATTCCTCCGAGCAAATTGATTCACCGTTGAGGTTTATTTTTGGCTTCCAGCTGTCGGGCTCCTCGCAGCTGCCTCAAGCTGGTGTGTTCCTCTCTGCTCTCTCAGCGCCGCGTCTCTCCTCCTCCTCATTTTCCTCCTGCTGCTACTCCTGACCGTACTCCTTCATCCTCTTTCCCTGCTTTCTCCTCCGTGCAATACTAGACTATTTTTAATGAGCCAAGTGTGCCCCACCAATGATAAACACAAGCCAGAGGGAAGCAGCAATACGGGGGAGGTTTTGCAGAGCAGAAATCTGGTGGCAGTACATGTGGGCAGGTCTTCAGGGCTACGTGCTGCCAGCTTCTGGGCACCAGGTTAAAGGGCTGCCACCGGTTGCCTGACCCAGGCTGAGCACACAGGACAGCGGGTACAAGCCCCTCTGCAAGTGTTCACCCACAGGTTAGCACTCAATAGCCTCCCTTTCCATTTTTATTCTCTCACTTGTCTCCTCTGCATTCAGAAGGGATAAAAGCCAGTAGCTGTGATTTAACCAACCCATCACTGTGTGCACAAGCTCTCCTGGGTGCCAGGGTGGCTCTGACCGTTGGGCTCAGGTCGCCACTACATCCAAAGGAGCTGCTGTCTGCCAGTCGGTGAAACCAGTGTAGTCACAGAGACGTGCAAAGTGGGTTTTAGTCAGCTTGATGCCAACTGCAATGCCTAAAGCCAAAACGTGGCTCTGTAAATCCCCAGCTCAGCTGTTATTTAATCCCAGAGGCGTCTCAGTTCTGCAGATGCCCTTGGCGTGAGGGTGATGCTGGCCAGGCAGAAGGCCATGTCCCAGGCAATGCTAGGGAGCTCCCCCTGATCCTTCCCCCATGCCAAACCTTCCTGGATGTACAAACTCATCCAGGGTTTCAGGTTTAGTCCCTGGGTGCTCTCCAGGCCCCCCACCCACAAGAACCAAGCCCAGGACTGGGGTGTCTTGGACATGGGACTTGGTGGTGGTGGAAGGAGATAAACCCTCCTCACTTGGGTTACACACTGACCTCAGGTCTACCCCTCTGAGAGTCGTTTTCTCAATTTTTCCTCACTCCTGGGACTTGCCTTTGAAATTCTTCTCATTTTCCACCCTGCTTTTTGCAGTGAGAACCCCAAGCCTGGGCACAGCATCCCTGTGCCTCTCACCACACGCCCCCCTGCCCTTGTTTGGCACTCACTCACACTAGCCCTTAGCTTGGGTGGTGTTTTTATCTCCCATTTGAATGACTATTGACCCAAAACCTTTGTGTTTTGGGGATTTTCTGCTTCCCAGGTCTGGGTGCTCCAGCCTCGGATCTAGTCCCAGACCATGCCACCATGCCAGTGCTGCAGCTCTACAAAGCTCAGGTTTACACAGCTGCGGGCACCGGGCAATTTATCTCACCCAAACCAATGACTGTTTTTTCCCCTATTTTGCCCGGCAGACAGGCTCTGTGGTGATTTCAGTTCCTTCTGGGGCTGTATGAACTACCTGGGAGCTCAGATGCGACCACAAGGGAACACGGCTATCAGCAGATCCTTTCGCACCCCGTCTGCAGTCACATTTGTGCTGTGCTAGGTTTAATGTGGGCCACGGGGATGTTTCATGAGAATACCGTTTCTGGCTAAGCCAAGCACCTTCTAGAAACCTGAATATATTACAGAAAATACTCTCAGATTTGGAATCTCATAAAAACAACTGCACCACATCGGTCCAGTCCTCACCAGCCTGCGCTCTAAGGCACCAAGTGCATCACCTTCCTTTTTCCCCAGGCCTGAATTAGCTCTGCTGTAAATCTGCATGGCTGGATTTTCTCCACTAGGTTGCAGCATTAACTTTTCTTCTTCTATCTTTGCCAAACCAAGAAATTCGGGGCCTTTTTTTAATAGGCAGCTCTGCCTTGTCACCCCTCCGTGCCCTCCTGGCCCCTACATGGGGCTCCCGGGGGCTGGTGGTGACTCAGTGTGGGGCGGTCACAGCCTCCCCTGGGGTCCCTCCAAAAATGCCTTGGTTCCTATTTGCATCTGGGCTCGCCCTGTTCACATTCATTGTGAAATTAAAAGTGAAAAAAAATAACAAGCAATAATTACAATGCTAGCATGAAGCATGGAGGAAGGGGTCAGACGAAGGACCACCAACGAGCTCCCTGTTGTTACCTCTCCTTCCAGACAGCTTTTTCCCTCGGTGCCGATGGCGATGACTCTGAAGTTGCTGCTCCTGATTTACAGCTTCATAGTCATTTTCCAACCAGATGCTTCACAGATCTTAAGGCTGAGCCAAACTTGGTCAAAAAAAACCCAAAAGGCCACAGTGATACTGGGGATTTTATGCTACATGCGGTGTCACCACTGGGACATCAGCGGGAAGTTACTTGTGGTCTGTCACTGCCTGGCCACAAATAAACACCAGTGGGTTAAACCAGGGCTGGAGGCTGCCTGGATCAGATGTACCCCTGCGAAACTGCCTGCAAATGAACTGGTTTCTAGAAAGAGGAACAACGTGAATGGTGTTTCCAGCTCCTTCCCCTGGCCCAGCCCTGGTGCCCAGCTGTGAGGGCAGGATATGATGCTTTGGATGCTCCCTCCTGGATGGGGCTGGGTCTATCAGGGCACCTGGGCTGTCCCCCACTCAGGGCTCCCTGTCACCCCTATTCAGCAGTCTGGAGAAGTGTGGGGAGCAGTGGAAGCTGCCGTCCAGATTCCTCCACGTGTGCAGAAAGTCACCAGGGCAGGAAACGCTCGTGGTGGGGTGACTCATCCCCCACAGGTGGACCCACAGATGTTCCGGCTGCTGCCCTGGTTTTGGGAGAGCAGAGTGGGGTTTGAAAGGAGAGAACTCCTGCGGTGTGTTTCTGTGCTTTTGTTATGACCAAGAGATGCAAATAGCGAAGAGAAAGCCCTGAGCAGTCCCGAGGAGGCAGAAGGGTGAGCTAAGAGCTGGCTACAAATAAATACGTACAAGGTTGTTGCAGAGACATAGCCAAACTCCTCTCTGTCGTGCCAGACTGTAACAAAAGGCAAACTGGGGCTTGGGAAGCTCAGGCTGGATGCAGGAATGGCTCTTGCTGTGAGGTACTGCTGCCCTGGGACAGACAGCCCCCAAGCTGCTGCCCCCTCCATCCTCGGTGGTTTTGGGACTTGGCTAGACCCAAGTCACGGCCGGCAGCCTCGCTACAGTCCTGCTGAGAGGGAGGCTGGATTTGAGATGTTCCTTTGACCCAGTATCTGTATGTGAGTTTGATTAAAAATAATTGGTTTTCCTGCTTCTGAGTGTCCTCGAGCTGCTTTCGTGTTGTCTCTGCAGACCTGAGCTCTTCTGCGTGCTTGCTTATGAAATAATGATGTTTCCAACAGCAACAGCGACGCAGAGCTCCAGAGGTGAAGGAAGCAGCAAGGAGGAGGGCAGGAATCCCCCGCGGCAGCGGGAAAAGCCTGGACAGATGTGTGCAAGGTCCCCTTCGGAGTCATCCAGGCATTGCTCCGTGGTGACTCACCATCCCTCCTGCCCCCCGAATCCTTCTCAGCTCCTTCCTACTCACACCCACACCCCAGGGGCTTTCCAAGGTCTCTGCTCCCTGGGGCCATGCTCATCTCCTCTACTCCTGTTCTACACTTGGGCTATCCTTTACATGCTCACAAGCCACTGGTTAACGCAGCCAAACAAATCCTCCCCACCATTGCATTGCTTTCCTCTGCCAAAGCCACACGTGAGGTCCTAAGGCTACAGGGTATTTTCAGATGCAGGACACAGGACGTGGTCACTCAAAGCCTGCCTGAGGAGAGGACTCTGCGGGCAAAAATGAAAGGTGGATGTACTGTAAGCTGCTTGGAGGGAGCCCAGGACATGTCGTCTCCTTGTGTGGATAAGTACAACCGTGCTTGGGACAGCTGAAAGCACAGAGTGTTCAGCACTGCTGGTCCCCAAAGGCTCCAAGGGCTTGGTAACATCTCATGAGCAGCACTGTAGCCTCAGGGTTCTCCTGGCATTTACCCAAGTCCGGCAAGTACAAGCTATTCCCAATGCAATAAATACACCCTCGGTACAGCTGGTGGCACTGCTCACCCCGGCTTCCCTCTGCCTTTCCGTCCCTCCTGTGGGCCTGGTCTCTCCTTCTCTACACAACAGTTCTTCCACGTTCACCTCCGCTGAAGCAACAATGGATCCAAGCCCTGAGCACTGGGTCCACTGTGGAGGTAAAAATAGGTTTTTCTATTAGCGATGAAGCTTCTTTGTGCTGTCCTTGCTCTGTGATGGGGTTCATGGAAGTCACGGAGGGTAGGAGAGGTGAAGAGATCTCCACATCACTCACGTGTACTTCAGCTTTAATGACGTCCTGTTATTTCCTCCCAAACCTGTGGTTTTTTACCTGCAGTGACCTCCCCTGACTCCTTGTTTACTTTGCAGAAAAAGGAACGCTTATTGCACAGAGTGCAGCTCAGCTATCGCTTTTCAGCCAGCGATCAAAACACTTGAAACCTAAGAGCAGCATCTGAATTTAAAAATCATAATTAGAGTGCCCAACAGGCAGAAGCTGGAAGAGGGCAATAAACGAAGCAGGGGGTTGGAAGAAAACAAAGAAAGGCATGAGAGGAATCTGCACTTTGAACAGAGAGTGCTGAGTATCTTGCACCGGCCACTTCAAAATTGGGCACCCAAATTAATAGATTCTCTGACCTTCATTTCCCGGTGCTCTGGTTCTTTGTTTGTGCAGCAGAAATGACAATAGAGCCTCACCTAAAAACAAATATGTCATCACAGTAATTGCTTCGGCCAAAGCGCTTGGATGCTGCAGGGATGAGCATGAAGAAGGAAAAAAGAAAAAACAACAAAACGCTCTATGGCTGTTCCCCAAGCGAGTACCACCATCGCGTGCATGGAGTGGGGCAGCGTCCTGTGGAAAAAAATAACCTCCAATCATGTAATTAAGGACTGTACCATAGCGCATGCGCCCACAGAGGTTACGTGGGCAGCCTGAAGACAGGCGTCTCCTAACTTTTAAACGCTTTTTTTCAACCTTGTCACTTCTGATGTTATTTTGAAGTGTTTTATGCATAGTACTGCTCTACTATATTAAGAGCGTGTCTACGTATCTTGCAAGTAACTCTCTCCTAGCAGAGGAAAGCCTGGCACGTATTCACAAACGAAGTAGTGAGGCTGTTAGCTCTGGTGTACGAAGCTTCAGAGTTTGGTGATCATCACTGACTACATCATCACGTTACACAGACCGCCCTGCTGCTGTGCTGTTGGATTTACTATACTGCGGTCCTCGCAGTAGCTGCCTCTGCTGCAAAGCCAGGATGTAAGAGGAAGGTTCAAATCCACACGAGAGCAGCGTGCCCTATTTGTGGAGCCTCGCTCCTTTAAACACACGTGGGAGGGAGGACTGGTAAATCCTTGGACAGTTTTTCATCTTGCCTCGACTGGGCTGGGCTTTGGGCTCAGTCTGTTGTCTGGTCCCTTGTCATAGCTGCTGTTATAATGATTCATCCATCTGGTTTTCTGGGAAAAGAAAATGAGCTAGGGATTTTTTTTTTTTTTTTTTTGGCTGTATCTCTCCTCAAATGATTACAACTTTGCACCCACTGGAGTTGAAGAAGGGGAAGGAGTTTTGCACATCGTTTTTCGCTTGCTGGAGCAGACAGAGGAGCTCCAAGAAGCCCATTCCTCAAAGCCAGACCATGACAGTGATGTCTTTAATCGTGTTTCCAAGTGCAAAAAGGATCTAACAAAACCAACCAGAAGATTCCTTCTGTCTTCAGCGGATGTGCTGGACAAATCCTCATGCTGATGCACTCCAGGGAGAACATTCGCTCCCTCAGCTTGCTCTCCACCTGCCCGAGCTCTCCAGAAATGATGCGGGATGAACAGCAGTGAGAAGGCTTGGAAATAAATCCATGTGGAAAACGTTGACGCTGGAGGTCTTCGCGTTGGGATTAAACAGCTGCTCTCACAAGTGGCCTGTTTTATCATAGATTAGGTAATAGTAGGGGAAAAAATTCCCAACAGTTCACGCTGGGTGATGTTTAGTCTCAGTGCAGAGTGTGACAAAAAGCCATGGGGGTTTTTACTTGCTGGCTTGCAGGGTAAGGACCTTCTCTGCTGGAGACAATGCACCCATCCAGAGGGTAACGGCAAGGCAACCCACTTCTTGGGTGAGAAAAGTGGCAACACAACCTCTCTTTGCCAGCAGCCCTTAGAAAACAGCGTTTTAAACACGCCAGATCCAGAGATCTTTTCTCTCTCTCCTTGGTCCAAGTTTGGTCAGAGGTCAGACTGGGAAAGCTGCAGCCGGTCTGGGAGCAATCATTCCTCCATTCAGACACATATGAATAAATTTCCATCAAACGGGTCATGTATCTAAGTTCTGCTTTTCTATGCTGCTAAAGCAAACCTTCCTGTGACAAATTCCTCCCTTTATACCGGCTTTGTATCTGTTACAGTGCGCTCCTGTGAAAACCAGATCCCCCTTGAACCCACCAGCACAGGAACTGCCCTCCTCGCTGGTCCAGCATCCTTCCCCTCTCGTCCCTTTTTTTTTAGACCTAACACCTTCTTCGCCTCACCAGCCTTTACTCGAATTTGCCCGTTCCATGATTTCATCCGAAGTGGGTGGTGAGTTCACTCTCCCCCGCGAGCAGCCTCTTCGCAACGGCTTCTGGGATCCCTGCCAGCTTCTCTCCACCCACAGCCTCTCCCGTTGAAGCAAACCACGCAGCTCCTGCTGTTTCCCAGGCCGAAGGCGGCATCTCACATCTGGCGGGCTGGCTTGGGAAGGGAAAGGGGAGCCGAGGAACACCTCACTGGGGGTACGAGCCCCCACCGATCCCCTCGTCCTAGCGCCTTCCAAGGGTGGGCACCAGCACCCTCCCTACACACCCCTGCAGCCTAAGGCGTCCCTTGGTTTTCCTCACTGGAGACGGCGACGGGTTATTGAAGTGACTTCTGAAGGCCCAGAGGACACTGCAAACCCAAACTTGGTTTAGAAAACAGCTTTATGGATTCAATACCAAATGAAGCTTAGCTTTTTTTTTCTTTGTTATTCCTATTCAAAAAACCCTTTGCGTGGATTTAAGCATTCCCAGCCCTTGGTAATGCAGGAGCATCAGACTGTGAAGTCAACTGGTCCCACGCCTTCAGAGACTGCAGAGCCCAACAACACAGAAGTTGTGGATTGGATTTGGGTTTTGAAATTGTATGTGTTAAAAAAAGAGTATTAAAATTAAAAATAAAGCACAGGACAGGTTCTCAAACCTCTTGGGTTCTTTCCTCCTCTGTTTCTGACTTGCCATGGTCTTAAAAATTAATCTTTTGACTATTCCTCTTGATGCCATTTCTGGGCTGGCAGCCTAATTCCGACGCTGGTGATTTATATGCTTTGCTCAGAACATAGCATACAAGTACTTTGCTTTTTCACTCGCCCTTTCCAAACGTTTTTAATGATCTGCTTCCTCAGATCTGTTTACATTTGGGAAATTAAAAGCTAAGCAACAACTCCATTATGAACAAGAACACCATAAAAATTCCACGACTGCCAGAAAACATCTCAATACAGTGACAAACGTAGCCATGCTTTGGTACTGCCGCTCATCCGTGGGAAGGATGGTTTATACATTATTCATGAGTGTCTTAAAATTTCCAGGCTAATCTCAACTAAAAAGCGTTTTTTTACACCGTTGTTTCACTCAAAAGTTCTCTGATTGGAATTTTGATTTGCACAGTGAAATCTGCAGATTTACTTGCACTGAAGGTAATTTCTCTTTCCTTCATAAACGCCTCAGTTGTGATTTCAGTCCTCACACTGGAAACGTAATGGAGAGTCTTTACATGACAGCTTATTTGAAAGTCTAGGAATCTGTGATAATCTCAACGAATTTCCTGAAAAATTTAAGTTTTCCCAGATGTGATTTTTGAGAGCAGGTTCTGATCTGTAAGGGTTTTGGCACCTTTTGGTGCCATCAGCCCAAGCTGTTTCTAGTAATGAAAAACTATTTGGGAGACGATCAAGCCGTTCTCACAAATTCATCAAGGTTGGAAAAGACCTCGAAGCTCCTCCAGTCCAACCCTTAACCTCACACTGGCAGTTCTCAACTCTAACAGATCCCTCAGCGCTGCGTCAACCCAACTCAAACCCCTCCAGGGATGGGGACTCACCCCCTGCCCTGGGCAGCCCATTCCAACGCCCAACAGCCCCTTCTGCAAAGAAATCCTTCTTGACATCTGGTCTAAACCTTCCCTGGTGCAACTTGAGGCCATCACCTCTTGTCCTATTGCTTGTTACTTCGTTAAAAGAGACTCACCCCCAGCTCTCTGCACCCTCCTTTCAGGGAGCTGTAGGGGGCGATGAGGCTTCCCCTCAGCCTCCTCTTCTCTAGACTAAACAACCCCCTTCCAGTCTGTTCCACAGTAAGGACAGGCAAGGCTAAAAATTAAATAATGGCAAAAGCTAGTCGAGAAAACCACTTTGTGGTCCTCTGGAGGCTATTAAAAGATTGGCTAATTCACCTGTGCTTATGACTTTCACAACTGCCAATCTGCTTTAGTTTTATCCTGCACAGTGGCATTTGAGTATCTTCCAAATAAAATTATTAATTACAACTAAATCCTACTGGGTTTCATGTTAACACCCCCGCACGCAGTAACATTATGGTAGTACAAAAAGTAATGATATCTGAAGAAATGAGAAAGTCAAAGAAAATGCCTTATGTTCCCTGGTGAGGCCCATGCCCTGCACTGCCATGCAGTGTGTACCAGTTGTACCAGAGCCGGCTCCTCCAGACCGTGTCTGGACATCCCCTCCCAGCCACTTCGTCCCAGGCTGTGCTGCTCCAAAGACGTGCAAGTGTCAGGCTTTGCAGACTGGCATCAGCCAGGGACACGCAGGGCTTGACACGTTAACTGCTTCGTAAAGCAGAGCCCAAGAAAATCTTTGTGGCAATCACATGAACACCCCTAGCACCAAACCAGCGAACTCAAATCCTTGTGATTCCAAGGCTCACCTCTCCTTTTTATGGCAAGTGGCTATTGAAAAACTATTCCTAGATGCAAGGAAAAACTGGTTTTATGGACACCCCATCCCACCCCCATGGCTGAAACCAAGTCACCTGATGCCACAGGAGGTTCTCCAGAGAGGAAATGTTGAGAAGAGACAGACCATGGTGCCGAGAAGGCAGCAGAGACAGAAGCTGCACAGAACGTGGCTCAAAAGGCAGCAATCCAGCAATCCGGGTAGTGGAGAAGGCAGCCACATATCTCGTCATAGACTGTTGTAGGAAAGCAAGAGAAGAGTGAGAAACACACAGGGAAAACATTTGTTGCCTTTAATTTCAAGGAACTGAATGGGAACAGTTCCTGAGCAAAGGCCTGTAACTATCAGCCTGACAGGTATGAACACACAGAACATCCTCTTGCCTGCTCAACAGCAGAGGTGGGAGCACGTAGGCTGGTCCAGCTTTTATACCTGGAACCCAAAAGCTCTTGGATGTTTCAAGGGGAAGATGCACCTGAAGGGCACTGCTGGAGAACAGAATTACAGTATTATCTAGGTTGGAAAAGACCCTGAAGATGATCTAGTCCAACTATTAACCTCACACTGACTGTTAAACAGAAGCCACCAGTTTGATGAAGCATTGTCAGAAAACAGGACAGCTCTCTGCAAAGAGCACAGCTGCCTTGAATGATGTGTGAAGTAAAAACCCTCTCGTGTATGCAGGCAGCTTAACTAAGGTTGCTTTCACTGTACTTTCCCTTCGCTGCCCTCACTGGATCTATTTACCCGAGAAAATATCTAGAAATTATAGCACTATTTTTGTTAGGATTACCCAAACAAGTAAGAATTTGCTCTCCTGGCATCTTTAAATTGCTGTGAGCTTTAATAGTCTGTTTTACAGCATAGCAAAACTCTGCCAACATAAGCCTCTGCTGTTTCATACTTAGCAAAGGACCCAGCTGGACTCAGCCAGGCTGCAGGAAAAGCCACGCTACCCGGGTTCATTCTGGTTGTACCTCTGCTGTACGCTAAGGCAGTGAAAATGTATGCTAAGGCCATGACAGATCCCTCACAACCACGTTATTTTTGGCTACCAAGTCTCAAAACTGGCTTGAAGAAATCAGGAAGCATCTTCTAGAGTATCACAATTTTGGTTTGCTTCCTGTTCCACAAGCATTTTATGCCTGCGTTGTTTCATCAATTAAAGATTAAGCTGCTGCAAATTACAGTTCTGACCCTCAATTTATTTGCTGTGAAAACAAAGCAGTTCTCCACTATCATCTCAAGCTCCTACTCAGTGTGTTCAGGGTAGGTGCCCCCCCGCCTTTTCACAGATTTCACAGAACTCACTTACGTAGAAGCCAGACATTGCAAGACTATGATGCGAGATCACAAAAGTTTCAAATTAACGTGATAATTGAAACGTAGGATTGGTGTAGTAAAACGAATTGGTTTAATGCCTCATTAAGAGAGAATGGGTACACTACATCATATTAAGTATTGTTGTATTAAAAGTTTTCCAATAAACACCATCTTTTTCTCCCTCTCAACCCACCTGTGCTGGTTTTGGCTGGGCTGGAGTTAATTTTATTCACAGTAGCTAGTATGGGGGGGGCTGCAGTTTGTATTTGTGCTGGAAACAGTGTTGATCATTCAGGGATGTTCTAGTTGTCCCTGAGCAGCTCTCACACAGAGCCAAGGCCTTTGCTGCTCCTCACCCCACCCCACCAGCGAGTGGCTGGGGGGGCACAAGGAGTTGGGAGGGGACACAGCCCGGACAGCTGACCCCAACTGACCCAAGGGATGTTCCAGCCCGTACAGCGTCATGCTCAGCCTGTAGAGCTGGGGGAGGAAGAAGGAAGGGGGGGACGTTCAGAGTGATGGTCTTTGTCTGCCCAAGTCACCGTTACGTGTGATGGAGCCCTGATGTCCTGGAGCTGGCTGAGCCTGCCCACAGGAAGTGGGGAATGAATCCCTTGGTTTGCTTTGCTTGGGTGTGTGGCTTTTGCTTTACCAATTAAACTGTCTTTATCTCAACCCAGTTTTCTCACTTTTACCCTTCGGATTCTCTCCCCGATCCCACCGGGGAGGATGAGTGAGGGGCTGTGTGGGGCTCAGCTGGGGGCTGGGGTTACACCACACCACCCCCACCCCCACCCACCTTTTACTTTAGTCCAGAAGTGAGAATTTGGGGGAAGAGGAGCTGTTGACTTCCAGCACTGGTTTTGGCTTAGTCCAAGCATTTATTTTATTTTAACGTTGTTCCAGAACACCAGCAACTAGACAAACACTGCTGGCCACGAAGCAATCCCCCTGCACATTACATTTTGCAATTGCTGCAGGGTATCAAACAGTAGGATAGAGCAGACTTGCAAACAAATAGGTTAAGTTATATACTGCGGTACCTGATCAGCGTTTTGAGACTGGTGCAATTTTTGTAAACACAGTTTTGCATCTAAACCTGGCTGTGTGACAGGGAAGACTTGTCTTCTGGTAGCTTCCCTTTTTAAAAAGGCCAAGAGCTGTGAGTAAAGAGGAAAAAAAAGAAACCCATTACACATGCTTCTCTTTTCCTCATACATATGTATATTTTACAGTCCAATGTTTCTGTTGTCATGAAGCATTTTTCTTCCTTCTTTCCCTGTTGCTGTAGGAAAGATCCAACAAGGAACAGGACCCAGTCCTGGGTACACCAGCAGCAGTACTCACGTCTGAAAAGCCCGTCATGAGATCCAAGCACTTGGCAGCTCTGTCTTTTCTCGCTATATGGTGCAAAAAGAGAAAATTACTACAGCTTGAAACCCTCTTACCTTTCAATGGAAATAATTAAAACTTTAATAATCTCCTTCAGCTGTTTGTGTGTGATCACTTTGTATTACTCTGGAATCGATTCTTACCTTAAGATTAGTTTTTGTGCTAACAAGTTTCCTTTAACTGTAAAGCAGTCTAGACATTTAGATCTGACCTTGACAAGCCCAGTACAAGCAGCTAAACTCCAAATAGATCGATTTGCTCGTTCAAAGATGTTGCACAAGAAATCATTTAAGCAACAGTCTGTATGGCAGCTACTTAAGCAGTGGATGTACTTAAAACACGCTGATTACTTGTAAGCCACGCTTCCAGAGCGCAGTGCTTCATTCTGTATAGCTTTTAACCTTGACAAGCACGTGTCCACTCTCCCAAAAATACGTATGTGGGCAGGTGTCAGCTCTCCGCATCATACTGCAAAAAATATGCTACTAGCCATTCTACATTTTCAGTATTTTAATCTTTTTTTTTCCTTGTATTTATTTAAAGGCTAACCTTTTGTACTCAACACAGTACTACCCACTTCTGAGAGTTTCATCTAAAAAAGGTAAGTCATGAGGGTGCATTTCACAAAGGGATGAAGTGAAAGACTAGAAAGAGGCCACATACTTTTTATATAGTCTTTTTTGGCTTGTGATTATCTGACCCCTTTTTAGTTAAACAGGAAAAAAAAAAAAGTAACGGGAGCACATACCAATGAAAAGACAGAGGAAGGGGAGAAAAGAAAGATAAATTCATTGTCAACAACCAGGCACAACTTTAGAAATACCTCCGAATACGCAAAAGCTGCTCCAGTTGTTTACAGTCTGTAGTTATTTTTTATTTTCCTTGTGCAAAACAGCAGGGAAGGGAAGGATATTGCTATTTTCACCAGCGTATCTAGGAAAACATTCTCTGCTACAGGGATGCCTCGCTGCAGGTTGGTCTGTATTATTAACTCCCCAAAAAACGGATGTAGTATGACAAGCTGGTTCAAGGATGATTTTCAGAAATTATCTTCATGGATAATGAGATCCTGCTGCAACCGGGGACACAACCCACACTGACTCTCCGTCTCTGGGCAGTTTTGTTTCTCTGAAGAGCTGAATTTTCAGAGAAAACTTCTTAGATACTATACCGTCTTTGGGAAGATGACTCAAGTTTTGTGGCTTACACTGTTAACAGTATAAGAGGAGAAGGCAAAAAACTCTCAGGCTGGCAATGAAATCTTTCACAAGATCTCACTTTCAGCATGTCCGGAGTGCAGTAATTGGAGATTGCCTTCCTGCCGCCGACTTTTATTTCTTCATACCTCACGGACAGACCATTAAACCAACAGGGTGTTTGGCGTTGTTTTTTGTTTTTTTTTTTTTTTTTCCAGTCCACATTGATTATTCTGATTGGGAAAACCATCTCCCTTCATCTTCACTCTCAGCACTATGACTTTCCAAGCCATTCCAAGTACCATCTTTACACAGATGACCTAAATCAAGACCTCCTGTCACATATTTTACATACTCTATCTACTAGAGACCGTATTTTCTCCTAGGAAGTCTCCACCTATATAAAAGCACCTAACACCTCTAGAGTTTAAGCACGTAGTATTTCTGCATTCAGCAACTCTGTTCACTAAAATAACACACTTTACTCTTTTCAGTCCTAGATAATACCATTAAAGATTCTCTTTGGAGCCTCTTGTATAAAATTCACAAGGAGCAATTCCCCAATCACTATAACCGATTTCAAATGGTGCTAGAAAATATTATTGACTCTGAACACCAAAAGAAATCAGTCATCCTCTAAAGGGGTTACTGAGATCTGCAAGGATAAAGAGTTAAGTGCTGGACAGTATTTTACATTGTAGGATCCCCAAATACTTGGTAGGTGTTAATGGATAACCTCTGTGGTATTATTCACTAAAAATGTTATAAACATTATTAGAATGCCTGTGAGAAGACAATGATTTGGTGAAAACTATCAAAATCAATCATTAGCTACACAGATCTTTTAATACAATAAAGCCCATCTTAAACCACTTGAAATTCTCCAAATTTCAGTAGCCTTGGCCTAGCATTGGTGGTCCAATTCTCACATAAGCTAATGCTGGCCATATTCATTAGCTACACCTAGCCTACCAGGCTATCAGCTTGCAGCCTGTCCACTGGAAAGTGAAGCCACACAAAATAAATAAGCATATTCAGATCTGCCAAGCATGCCACAATGAAAAAGCAAACACACAGCAGGGATGTAAACAGCATCTAGAACTCCCAGTGCTTACAGTTAAAATGATCTGCTCTAAATCGTATCGTGTGTCTTGTACGATGCATGGGCAAAGTATTTACAAGGGTGGTAAAGAACTAACAAAAATGTATCTACGTAAGGCTGAAACAGGCTTCGAGTTGAGAAGAATGCAGCAAATTTTCTTCCGTATTCCTCACCATGTTGTACAAACTAGTTGTTTGTACTAGATTTACTAGTCGGTGCGTTAACGCCTTCCACATTGTGTTGCAATTCTGCGTTACGCTTTTTTCTGCATTGTTCATGTCTCGTAAGCCCTTCTCTGCTTCCAAAGTTCTGCTTCAGCACCTACGAAGACTATAAACATGCTGTTGCTCAGCAGTGTTACAGCAGAGTTTCTGCCTTTGAAACTGCACATTACACTGCTCTCCCAAGGGGCATCTGGGCCATGACTCTGCAGTCCCAGCCTACCGAGGGACTTCGTTTGGTGGTGGAGCCAACTGTAACAGCAGGAGCACGCAAAGATCTCAACCTTCTTTTCTTTTCCACCGACGTTTCCAAGGATCTGTTTCACTGATGAAGGCAGGCATTCTTCCTCCAAGAACACTGATTTCAAATGGTGCTAGACAATGAATAGTTAAATCTAAACCACCATATGAAACCAGCTTCCTGAGGGAGCTTATTTCTAGCTGGGATGATAGTCCTGTAACAATAAACTGGAAGTGCCACAAAAGAATACCTATCCATCTTGGATTTTTATCATTATTTTTCCTATTAAATAGCTGATGCTTTTTTTTCTTGTTCTTACCCTAGATTTTGGATTGAGTCACCAAATGTTCATTTCTGTTTTCTATTATAGTGCTACCAACAGAAAGAGAATTGCTTGCAGCAGTGTCTCTCTGAAGAATTTTGTTAGTCAAGCTTGAAAAACATGTACAAGGGTTTAACCAGGAAAGAAGGACCTTCATCCCACTTTTGTTACTGTCTTCTATTAACACACTGTCTCTGCTGAGGTCTGCCCACAGCACAACCACCGCCGAACAAATCAGTAAGGGAAGCACTGCTGCAAACTCCCTCTAGTGATGGCAAAACATGTGAAAGGTCTCCTGCAAGATGCTAATGCATTTTATTTTTAACAGCAGCAACAGAAGTATCGGTGTGTGACAGAAGCTATATATTAATGCCTAGATGAATATTCATTCAAAAGGTCACGCGGATAGTCTGAAAACCAGCCCACCTGTCTGCTAGCTCTCGCTGAGGTGGTATTTGCAACATTAGGAAAAAAAAAAAGAGTGTGCCCAAATAACGTTGAGGATTGCATTAATTATGGACTATTCAGATCTGGCAACTTACCACCTGGTCCCAGCACTACTTCTAAGAAGTCTGACACAGGGTTTTTTCCTGGAAGTCTGCTACTGAAGCGTGTTTTAGACAATTTACTCCTTTCAAACAGATGTATTTTTTTATAACCTGTCTGCAACTTCTCATCTCAGCTGGCAGAACAAACATACCCGAAATCACATCTGCAGAATCATATCAAGCAAGTTTTGAGTGTTTGCACAGACTACACGGCTCCAGCCACGCTCGTGGTGATACGTTCTGGGAAGTACTCGATAGGTACATCACAGCCTCTCAGCAAGGAACAAATTACCCGAAGCAGCAACAGGCACAGTGTGTTTTGATGGCAGGGCAGAGGGGAGGCACAATGAGACAGCATGCCCGGTGCGGGTGTAAAACAACATAATTTTAAGGAAAACAACCGAACGGAGTAGGCTGGGCCTCTGAAAGTGGGCAGCTGCTTCAGTTACTGGAAGAGCTATAACCATGCCAGGCCACATCAGCCTTGGATTTATTATGCAGCTTTTCTGTCCAGAAAATGTCTGTGTGGAGCAGAGCAGTCAGGAAGCAGCTTGGCCAGGAGCTGCAGGACTGAGCTGTGCTCGTGCCCACCTCCCCGGGCTCTGCCCCGAGCGCACAGATGTCTGGGATTCTTCCATGCAGGCACAGGAAACATTAATGCTTTAGCATGGTTAAATTAAAGCAGCTTCAAAGTGCGGGCAGGACCGAACCATTTCCTCGAGCCATGCAAATAGCTCAAACTTTGCCTTGCTGTAGTGTATTCGAGAAGAGTGAAGCATCTGACTTTCTCCCTCTTATAGTTTAGTATAGCCGGTGTACAATGTACATGCCTCTGCAAGTCCTGTGAAAGCTGATTTTAGTTGATTAAAACCATCATCCAAGATGAACCCATCTGTGGTCTCTGAGGACAGCCAAATAGTCTCAAACTCCTCTTCAGGGGGGCAGGAAACCATGTAAAAAAACCTAACTAATTACATCTGTTTCTAAGGTTTCATCACCTCCAGAGATGCATCTCTCTCTTCAGTTACCACAATCGACAACAAAAACAAGAAGCTTAGACTAGAAACCTAACTTCTAGATGGCTGAAAATAGAGAGAAATCTCAAATTAGTGTGGACAGTTCCCACAAGGGTATCTGTCAACAGCAGAACTAACACACTCCTCTCCAAGAAAATTCTCATGAGAAAGTCCAAGAAACCTGACATCCATCTGTGAAAGGAGGAAAACAACGACACTTCACAACCATTATCTTCCCTGGACAAGGCAAGGCTAAATTGTGCTATGGTATCTCTCTCCCATCGTTTTCCCTCTGCAGTTTCATTTGTGACGTGCATGGGATTTGAAGCTGAGGTCCACTTGCGTGGCCCTGTCTTTACCACTAGCCCTAGAATGGGTGCAGACCACAGCATCTCCATCTGACCATCCAGACAGCAAATTCTTCCACTTATTATCATTTGCACTTTTGAAGAAAGCATCTTTCAAAACTTGTAATAACTCTGCATGTGTCTAGAACACAGATAATGAGAAACACTCTCGCATTAGGGCTGTAAACTGTCATTTCTAAATTGGAAAAACAAATGAACTGCAGATAGAGAGCTATTGGTACTTCTCTAAGATGCCTCCTTCTAATTAGGTCCTGTAAGTTTTAAAACATTTTCAGGACTGTTCTGTCCTTCCTAGATTTAATGATGAGAAAAGCTGAGAGCAATTTTCTCATTTAACTGGAAAGGAAGAAGAGGAACAGAGGAGATAATGCCCTTACATTTATGTATCTACTTAGCAGAAAAGCAAGAGCCTGGGAAATAGAGCAAACCCAGAAACAGATAAAAATTTTAGATTGGAAGAGTTCCCGATTACATTTTTGTTCCTGTAGTCACAAACCAACACTGTTATGTAATCTTCCAGAGAAAATGATGTATCATTGACTTAAGCCCTGATCTTAAATACTTCGGAATTCACGTGACTTACTTGACATTGATGGGATTACTTACATGAGTAAAGTTTTGTCTGTGATTAAACCACTGCAAGATTAGAGTTTATAATGGCTTTGTTTTGCTGTTGAATAATTCTTGTGGTTTAGCTGCATTCAAACACCTATTCAGGTAACCCTCTTCTTCCAGGGATGAATTCCTGCTGTTAAGCACTTGGAACAGTATGTGAACCACGATCCCATCTTTGACTGCAAATGACCATTGTGGGCTCTTTATCACATTAATCAGGGCTAATCAGAGCGAACATCTATTGGGAGCAACTTGGAAAGACTTCCAACTGGACTAATGATGCTGTACAGGAAATTCATAAAAAAATAGGTCTTAGTGTTTCCTTCCCATGATCTGCCATAACAGAAGCGGTGTAAATGGATTTTGTAAGAGCTTTACTTATGACAGTTTTACGATCCTTCTATGACAGGCTGAAAGACCGAGTCAGCCTGTAATTTGCAGACAATAGCCTGCGAGTACGTTAACGTCTGACAAACTGCTCAACTTATTGTAACTTTCCAAATTCCTTTTTTTTTTTTTTTTTTTTGGTCATTTTCAAGTTGAACTTAAACCACAGCTATTGGGGAAAAGCTGCTTCATCTTTTATTTTTCTGCACCATCAATCCCCCAGCGTTTTCACCACCAGCTTAATGAATTCCAACTATCAAGAGAGCTCATCTGCTATGTAATTTGTCTTTTTTTGTTCCCTTCACTAAACAAGCAGGAAAAATGTTTTTAATTTGCAAGGCTGAATAAATACCTACTGTGTTTGCCAAGACTTTATTGACATTCATGGCTGTCCACAAAGCTGACTGACTTCTCACAGAGACGGTTTATCTGAAGAAAAAACAAACCTGCCCAAGCAAGATGTTAATCTTTTTTAAGAAAATAAAAATAAAATGAAAAGCAACACAAAATAATACTGTGGCTAGTGAAACCCCTTCATCCAGGATAGGGTCCCAGAGTAGATTTTTGTTGACAGCAAGATCTTTTAACACTGGGACACCCTCCAGTGCTCACTGCTGCTTCTGACGCTGCAATTCATGTCACCTTCAGCTCTACCTGTACAACTGCCCACGGGCCATGCTGTAACAAGTTCATTCAAACGATTCTAATTCAAATTTTAGAAAAGTGGTTTTTTTCTTGACTGAGGTATTTTCAGTCATCTGGTTTTCCACACGGTCAAGAAAGAGATGGCACCGCATTGCTGCTGAGCTGGAAATGAATGGCTGGGAGTAGGCAGAAATTTATTAAGCTGGCACTAGAAAAAGACACGAACTGTGGAATTACACCCTGGATAGCATCAAATCCCATCTCCCTTGCTCAGCTGGTCATGAGGAGTTGAGATGAGTTTCTGCCTGCAATGAAACACAGTTCTTGAACTTTCACAAGAAAAATCAATACACCAAACTTTGAGATTCTTACTCATGTTTTACTAGGTTTTTATAAAAGGTCTAACTTTCCCCGTAGGCCTGCTGTCTGAATTTTTCCATTTAAATCTCTCTCGCTGAACAGTTTTGTTATCTTAAAATTGGCAACGTGCAAGAAACAACCAAAGCCTCCACAGCTGGAATTTAATATGATCAGGTGGTCTGCAGTGGCTTGACATAAACAGGTAAGAAGAAAAACCGTCTGGGTCATTTGGGAGGAAATTAATGACATGACAAACCATTACTGTCAAAATTTCCTACGCTGATGACAGTACTTCGCATACCTCGCTTTCCTTCCTGTGCTTTGTTTAGCTGTACTGAAAAGAGCTACCAAGTGATCTGGGGAACATTCCTCTGGAACAAGAGAACAGCCCTCAAATAGAGACCGGTATTTCCCACTAGTGAAAAGTCCAATTTCTCTGTTAGGCATGCACAGTACATGTATCTTTTTAATTTCAGAAGCTTTTCAAAGCTTCTAACAGGGAAGGTCAGATGGCTACAAGGTATTTACAATACCAGCTGATACCAAGGAGGGACACAGATGTGCTATACCTCAGAAAAAACAGCCTCCACCATGCACAATTTTCTGTGTATTTCTCGAACAATTCATTATTGACATGTTTGTCCTCAGAATCTGGAAGACAAAAATACCAGAAGCTGTTTGAATTAGTCCCCTCTTTTGTGTTGTTCCTTCAAAGAGAGAAATTAAAATGCAACTTCATAATCACTTCTTCTCTTCCTCCAGCCTTTTATACAGGCTTTTAGCCAAGTTACAGCTCCTCACAATCTGAACTTACGTGAGTGCATTTACAGTCAAAACAGGCAATCAAGGTTTATCACTAACCCCATCACTAGAATACAGATATGCTCCCTATGGAAGGAGTCCTTTCCAATTACAGCTTCAAAATTCATCGAAAGAAACTGCCATCTCTGTTTCATACAGAAGTGTATGTGCAGACACTCTTTGTAAGACACTTCCAAATCGGTCTGCAAGCCTCCTGGCAGACTACCTTGAGGTGCAGCCCACCTACACACAAACTCCATGGCAGTGGTGGGCCCCCATGTCACGGGGAACTAATTCTGTGTGGAGGAAGGATCTGTAAATAGAAGGTGCCAGAGAATCACCTACTGCGTAGAGCAGTATCCTTGACGTACAAGTTGTCTCAGATTTACTCTGAACTCTTGTTTTGAAACCTCTTCAGGCTGGTTTGGGGGATTATTAGGCAACAGAAATCCTAAAAATACAAAAGCAGGCTTATCGAGCTGGGGGAAAAACAGCAAGATGTTTCTGTGACAAAGGCTTCAGTATGTGAATTATGCATTACCAAAAAACTGACTTCAGTTTGTATGAGAGGAGGGAGATTTCTGTGCATCCAAATTCAAGCACAACAGGCACAAGCTGCACTGCAGGAAATTATATGCAGTCCTGTACAAACATTATCAATTTGAGTATCTCACTCTGCTTTTAACCCAAGTATTATATTGTGATATTCCTGAGAATCGGAGGTGGAAACCAGCAAAATAACCTGCTACCTCCTTGAAATCAGTCATGATCGAATTCAGAAAGGGCTACTGAAACCAGAAGGAAGCAGGAATAGTCTGGCTTCAGCCTCGCCTCTCTATTTCTGTCCATGTTCCCACCCTGTGCCCATCACCATAGCAGCTGACTGCTCTTCTGTCAAACAGCAATCTTGGGGGCAACAGAAGCAAGAATACACTTCCCCCCCACCCCCCCCAAGGGGATCACAATTTTCTGGATAAAAGCACCAAATGTTATACTTTAGAAATGATACAGGACAACCACAATGAACAATTCCCTGTTGTTTTCTAAGGTATGTTAACAAAGGTATGTTAATGAAGCAGCCACCCACAACAAAACTCACTGTTGCTTGTCCATGACTTTACATTATAAAAACTTTTTTTTCTGCTGTCTTACATATGCAAGAGTATCTCACCGGGATCTGAGAGAAAACTGATGATTAGGAGAAAAAAATAATTTTTTTTTTCTTCAGCCTAAAATATTTCTTCTGACTTAAAGCTTTCGGATTCTGAAGAGCAATGAGCATAATTTTTAGAAACCACCCTGGCAACGTAGCTGTTACATAAGTTTCAATGCTAATCCCAACGCTGAACAGAAATGCCCCTGTCATGAAGCACTCAAAAACTACACCTACTGTTTATATTCTTGTGCCATGCATTGTATCGCATCCACTTATGCCTCTACAAAGTGAGCTCTTAAAACCAGGCGCCCGTAACTCTTTTGCCCCTCTGCTTATCTTCAGCCCTGGATTCATTCACTACCCAAATAACCATGCTAGTTTGTCTGTTAAAGGATGAAACGTGACCTGGAAAGAACTGCTGTTATGTATCTTTTAAAAATAACAATAAACGCAACATGAGAATGTTTATTCATCTATATTTTTTTTCCTGGTACAAACTCAAACTCTGACTACTTTGAAAGACTGCACAATTATTGAAGAGGAAGTGAAATTAAAATCATCACACAGAAAGAAAGAGAGCAATTAGGAGGGATAGAAAATTCAATCAGACCGCTACAAGTGATTGTTTTTAATCCCAACTGAATTCCCACGCCTGACAAACAGACTGCAGAGAATCTTTTAGCTGAAGACAAATGTTCTTTACTCCTCCCATCATGTATGACACTGCAAAAAAACACCCAAACCCAAGCCAAAAATATTTTCAGAGCAAAACAAACCACCTTTGAACCCTTCTTGGTTATGCTGAAGAAGCAAGGAATCAGAAATGAAATTTTTGAAGATATCCACTTCCGATAAGCTGGTGCTGCACAGAGACAAACATAGTATGTACCAGATATATTTACACTACGTATTTCACAACAGGAAACATAACCATTGCAGAGAGCTTATTCCATCAATTTACTGGAAACAGAAATTATTTACCTTTCAGTTTGAGCATATTTATAAATAGATTTTCCCTCAAACAACATGTTCTTCCTTTGGAATATGCAAGGCGCTCTCACAAGATCAGCACCTGGAATTGATAAAATGGTTTATTTAAATGCATGTTTGCATAGCTTCTCTCTTACAAAAGCAGAAGGTCACACAGCTACAGCACATTTTTACCAGTTGGGTTCTGTTTCGGATCACCTCATTTTATTACAGAATGGAAGAGGAACAGAGCGGCCGACACTTGCCACCGCTGCGGGGTGGGGGGGCCACAGCAGCAGCTCCCCCAGAAGCTTCCAGGACCTCCAGTCCTCTCCAGGGACTGATCAGTGGCCTGTAAATTGTGCTGGCGGAGCCAGGAGATGAGAGGGATCTTCACTGGATCATCTGGATCAACCAGCGAAGCATCTGGCAGTGCTGGAGTTGATTACATCCACCCGACCACTCACAGCTTTGAATATTTACTGATCCTTACTCCTGAAGCCCTTTTACTGCTCAGTTCATGTATCTGACTACTGTTACAGAACATATCATCACCAGGATAAAAAAGACATTGTGCTTCAGTCATAAACACTGATTCTGGCACATGCCATGAAAATTACTTAGAGGACCACAGCATAATGCTTCATATATTAAACACAAACAAGCAAGAGCTAGGGAAAAGCGGCTGCTGGATTTTGAAAATAATTTTGTTTTACAGAGTAGTTTCTGCTTTCATCTACTACAGCAATTGATTAGTTGCCTTAGAAAAATATGTCCCTATCTATCAGAAAAACGTAACATACATATATCCATTTTGCTGCAACTTACTTGTGATTTTATTAGTCTCCTCCCTGTAACTGGCTTCATCTTTTGAAGCTGTAAATGAGGTCAGCATCTCAGAATTTGAGCATTAAACCAAGGAAGGCTGCAGTTCTGTTTCTAGTCGGATTTTCTTCAGGCCCTGAGAAACTCAGCCTGTGTAGATTTTGAAGCTATGTAGATACCTTCCCAGCTATTTCCAAGGGAGGCATATTAAAGCTACTGCAGCAGGGCAGAGTCCCTGTCAGGGACCAAGACACACCGATATAGGAGCATCATGTGAAACAGAATAAAAGGAGTTTGGTTTCCAGTTTACTGCCTGAGGTAAGAAAGAGTGAAAAGACACAAAAAAAAGATGGAAGCCTGAGAAATAATGAGACACTAAAACCTGATATAAAGGTAGATAAAAACCTTGATGGCCTATCTTAAGTATCATAGGAAGGTATAGCTTTAAAATAGAGGCCTAAATAAAAATGTATTTTTGTGGCATTCACAGAGGGATGGCATGGGAGAAAGCTCCTTTCTCTTGAAACTGTACTGAGCTGCAGCTGACTGCTATAAATTCTCATGTGCCCAAGTCAGGCAAACATCTCACAAGAGAAATAAAATGACGTGGAGAGGTGCAGATCTGGAACTTGACTGCACGGAGACAACAGTCAAATACATATTTGCAGAGGAAATCTGGGAACGTCACTGTGTACTTTAAGAATATAATTAAGAAGGATCACAAAAAAAGCCAGAATTATAGACCACCCTGTCAGGATGGAATCTCGAGCTGGACAACATGCTTAATGGCTTTTTTGAAGTTTGACCAGTGAAAAAAGGTAAGGATAAAGAATTAGTGCTAATATATAACTATAACTAGAAACTTCAAAGTTTCAAATTAATTAAGGAGGCAGATGTCTGGAGGTGGTGCAGGAATCACAGAGGAGAACCCCAAATTGAAAAAGGCTGCTGTAACTTTCTACTTCTAAAAGTGTGGCCATTACGAGACTAAGGAAAACTAAAATTTTGACCATGAAGCCCTAGTGATTTTGTGAAGAGAGTTAGCTCTTTATTCTGCCAGCATTCGAGATCTCCTATTTGTAACAGACACGATTAAATTAATTCATCAAGTAGTAAATGAGTTCAGTTAGTTCACGGCGTGTAATTAATTTATTCTACTCATAACTGGCACATCCTAATGTTGCTTTGTAATATTTTGCAAATTCAATTTAATTTATTAGACATGATGAGAAAAGGGGAACTTGAAGGCAGGAAACAAAATTGTAACAAAGACAGATGCAAAACTGGCTGAGATAATGCATAACATAAATAGCAGTAAGCATCTGCCAGCAAGGCCCGTTCCCTGCCCAGCACTGCTGACCATTCCGCATTAACTGCTCCGTGGTTAAAACAGGTCTGAGGTGACGGGTGCAGGAATGCTGCAGCTGCCAGCCCGTGGGCATGTCCCCACAGCCAATTCCCTGCAGTTGGACTGAGTTTGCATTTGGTACTCTCCTCCTTTCAATCCCTTGCAAATAGTTTAATCAAGAGACTCTTTTTTCACGGAACTACTTTGAATTTCTTTGCGGTTTTAATACTGGCCAAAGAAATTCACTCGAGATTATCCCTAAAATTGTCTACTGTAGCAACTGTGGAGGTTAAGAGGATAAAATGGTCACAGTGATGACCAGGTAATTAAGTATGTGCTATGTAACGCCAGCTGCAGAGGTCCTGACAAAGTAAGGTTTCAGAAAAAAAAGTCTTTAAAAGTAAAACCCGTTAAGTCATTTGAACACAGTATGTACATACATCTCCACACCACGGTCCAAGGGTGAAGCAGGAGCCAGCAGAAGAGCTCTGAATGGGTGTGGGACGGTGGTGTCAGGCAGCACGTGCAGAAGCGCACACGCACGGGTGTGAAGATGGGAGCAGCACCCCGTTACATAGGATCTGCCACTCAGCAACGCTGATTCTTTTAACAGCTTCCTTTCAGCACAGAGAGAAAACAGTGAAGGACACACAGTTAGCCAAGAAGGGAAACCCGCTGAACCATGGTAACGTTAGTAGTCTACTACTAAGCCCTCGTTAACGGGGAAATTAAGTTAGGTTTCTATCAATAACAAACCCAAAAGATTTCTCTTATATCAGTCCAAAACACACGTGACTGGAACTTCGGGGAGCCCAGTCCCTCTGCTCAACGGGTGATGCAGCAGCAAGCAGTCAGACACTGCTGTCTCTGCAGACGGCTGCCCGACAAGTGCCCCTTGCCACGAGACTGGGAGGCTGCAGGCGTCAGCCACGTGGCCTGTCTCTGTTCTGCCTGAATTTTGGCAGAATTTAGGTGCCTGGAGTCTCAAGCGGTAAAACACTCTTCTCAGCAGCCGCCTGGGCATCAGCACATGCTGTAGTAGAGCCTGGTATTACCTGTGCACCACCGAAGGTGTCCTGCTTGGTGTGAGGGAACCTTGCTTCTCACTTAGACTCTGCTGCAATCCATTTAGGCAAAAAGTGGCCTGAACCCCATGTAAGTCCCCTGAAAGAGCCCAAACCTCACCAAAATTCATGCCAACACCAGAGCTCTTTCCAGAAGAAGGCTGCACAGGAGGACTGATGCTCACTACCTCCACTGGAGTCCGGACACTGAAGCACCCACCCAGAAAGCAGGAAAAGTCCCTTTATACGTCTTCTTAGCCTTCAGCTCCACACTACCCTGGAAAACTGAAGCAGTAGAGATCCAACACGAGGCTGAACACCTCTGTGCAACCGTCACGCTGCTCCTGGTACCCAAACGGGCTTTTTCAGAGCTAATCTGAGCTTTGCTATGCTCGCTGCCATGTACTCATATCCTCAGAGTGACTGATGCCCAAATCCTGGCCTAACGCGTCACAAACAAGGTCCCTCTGAAGTGTCTCCCTCTATGCTAGTTATTGATTCCAAAATAATGATAATTACATCATGCCCATACCCCTACCATCTTCGTTAATATCAGAAGCATTCTCCCAGCCTTTTCAGTCTCATTCTGCCTCGTTCCCATCCTGCTGAAAACTGGTATCTACTCAGTGACCCAACACTTTTTCACAGGAGATGCAAGAAGCATTTCCTAATTGTGACCCAGACAGCGAGTTCCACACCCAAGGGCAAAAAATCCCGCACAAAGACATGAAGTAGGCATCTATGAGCTTATAAAAAATATTAAAAACCAGCTCAGTACAGGGTATGAGCATGCATGCAGAAGGGGACACAGCTAAACATCTCTTTGATGTGAAGCTTTAAAGACACAACCTCTCCTGTGCTACTTCTGTATTTCCATGGAAAACTGGTAATATTCTGGATTAAAGTTTCTGTATGGGGGGGAAAAAAATAATTAAAAGAATTTTGGAAGTACTTACAAGGAGAGTAACAGAGGGAGAGAAGACAAAATTGATTCAGACTACAGTACAGCACTGAAGTAACACAAGGAATGAATATGATTACATTTAAGATACTGTAATTTAAGACAAATCGTAGCAGAATTGCTAACAGTGGCTTGTTAATTCTATTACAAATCATTACAACAAACTTTAAGACTCCTTAAGGACTTCCCTTCTAACAGGCACTGCTTTATCTGCATTTAAAAAAAAAATAAAAATACAGTAACTTATGCTGTGAGAGATTAATTGTGTCAGGGGGGTTGGTGAGGAATATATTCACTTGCATTTCCAGACTGGAGCAGTCCTCTGTTTACTGTACTCTCTAAACCATCACACTGAAACAGAATTCATTCTGCTTTCAAGGGCCATAAAAGTTATATTAAGGTTTGCAGTTAAAATGAGGATAATGTGTATCCTGTATGGAGGTGACAAGATAGGCTAAAAAAGCTGAAATAACTGAAGTAAATATGCAAACGGCACTGTACAGACCTATAAACTAATGCAGACACAAAGCAGGAAGTCAGAAGTCTGACAGACATGGGAATACGGATTATGAAACTGTGAAAATTCATTTAAAGCTGTATAATTACGCCCACACAACAAATACTTCTTTTTCTTCTCCTTAAGCATATCTCCCTCATTTCAAGTGTCACTATTGCTAATACACTGCCTTGCACCACTGTCCGAGACCTTTCCTTAAATTTCACCTCTTTTGGAGGGGTCCAGTACCCCAGTCCCAAGTATTTGCAGATGTAAAGGAAAGGAGGGGAAGGATGTGCTACAATGTCCTAGTCAAAGGGATCTTTTTTCTTCCCAAACCCATAGTAGTGCATCCTAAAAGAGAGATGCTGAGCACGCCTGCTGCGTCACTTCTCTGCATCGCCGCCAGCTCCATCTGCTCTTTGAAACACCCCGTGGAAAAGATTTCCAACATACCCCGAGTCCTGCACAACTCCGCCTCTGACCCTTCCTGTTAGGAGACTCCTGAGCAATGGGCTTCATCTCATTAATTCAGTGGTTTTTAGGAAACTACTTTTTCCTGCCAGTTTTTAACCCAGAGGAATTTTCTAGATGTGCAGTGACAGTGCATGAGTAATAGCTCCCTCATTAAACTACCAGGGAGTCATAAAACAAAACAAATTGTTCAGCTTCCCAGTGTTTTTCCGATTTGCTTTCCCTTTCCAAGCCCTGTAGTGCTCACAAACATCCAAACTATCTAAGTGACGTCATTTATAGTCAGAATCCTTAAAGGAAACAACATGTCCTTTGCATGTTGCTCAATCCTCTGGTGTTCTTGCAGTCATTTATTTTTGCCCCAGGGTAGTTTCAGGTTGTTTTGTGGTCGTTTTTTTTTTTTTAAATCAAGAGCTGGTTGTGCCCACGTCAAATGCATGCCTCCGAAGTCCGCCATCAAAAAGCTCGTCTGGCACAAGAGAAGGAGCCACGCTACGCTTGCTGCTGCCTGGCAGTCCTCGGCATGTCTCTTGTCTTCGTGCCAAACGCTCTCCGTGCCCACGGCCGAAAAGCAGGGTGGTGCAGTGCGGGAAGACGGAGAGATGTGAAAGACGAGAACAAGCCCCGCTCTCCCACGGCACAGCTTTGCATCTGCTGCCGCAGTAGCCACGCTTGCTGCTCCTCCTGCGCTTGAAAAAATGGTCCTCTGTAGGGAAACAAGATTTTTCAGCCCAAACTTGGGAATCCGGGTTTGCTTTGTGTTTGCCACGGGGCAGGTTCGTGTCAAGAAATCACTCTACTTCTTTGAAACAAGAGGCGGGTAGTTGTGTTTCTGGAGTGCCTCTGATAGTGGCAGGTAACAGGTTCTTTATATCCCATTTTGAAATCTGGGAGTCAAACTACAAAACGTACAGTCCCAGGATTCAAGGAATACTTTGAAAGGCCACAACTTGTGCAGTAGTTTGTATACAGAGAATGAGAGACAAGACTCGGTCTCCTGCATTTCTATTCAGGATGAAGCAGCTTATACTCAGTGCTGATAAAGACATACCTCCTACCCAACGTGGTACCCACCATTTCAGAAACCAAATCATATAAATGCCTTCTTGTATCTACCTTCAGCGTGCAGAATACCTTGCACAGTAACTGAGATTTGGAGAATGTAAAGAGCAAAGGTGACAACAGTCCCACCTTTTCAAAAGCAGAAGGGGGGAAAAAAACCCCAACAAAGTAGAGCAAGACACCGACTTTAGGAGATGAACACGTTTGAGGAAAATTTGTATTTAACATTTGTTTTGGTAAGACTGCAGAAATGCTAACAAACTACCACAGTTTTCAGAATACTCATTTAAGGTACACTTGTAATCCCCACATTACAGACAGCAAAGGAAGGACTGAATCAAGTCAGTGTGGTGTGACCCGAGTCCAGTGTTTTTACTGAAAAATGTGGCTTACTTCAGGAAAACTTCCATTCCTTTTGCCTAAAAAAAATCTGGGAGCCACAGAATGAAAACCATTTCAGGCAGCCCAAACATCTCACATCACTGAGATTTTAATTCTGTCTTTTAATGAGCAGCAGAAAGCAAAGGAATGAGATAAACTGGAAGCTCCAGACCACAGCTCCCAATGTGTTTGGCAAAGTGGTGGGGAGACCCATTAAATGTACCAAGCTCACTGACCCTGAAGGTTTCTCCAGGACAGGGCTAGAGAACAAAACAGCTGAGTGCTGATTCCCTTGCTGAGGGAACTCCTAGCACGCCGCTCTCTGTCTATCTCCAAGTCACTGGTTTTGATACAGAGGAAGAATGAGCAGCTTTAAATACCTGAGACAGACTAAAAACGTAGAGCGAGTAAAGTCAGCAAGAGACTGCTTGAGCAAAAGTTGAGCAGAGAGCCCAGCCTAGAGCCTCGAGGATGTTCAAGAGCCTCATGCTAATGATTTCACCGTGAGTTAGGTATTCAAACACCTCTAAGGACACAGGTTGTCAGAATTTGCCTCTTTACATCGCTATGTAATTGGCAACAGAGGTGGGAACAACTTGCCAGCTTAACTTGTCACATCGCCCCTATGAAAGAGTGTGGAGGTATCGATGAGAAATGGGGATTTTCGCCAGGACTGAAATACATAGCAGACACTGTGGCAGATGGCACTGGATGAACTGAAATGGAATTGGAAAGTTCAGAGTATTTTAGAGAAGGTTCATTTAAGATGAAACAAGGTAACAGCTTAAGAAATCTAGAATAGTGAAGAGAGATGAAAAAGCACTCCTATTCATCCTTCTCCCAACGTACGGAGATGTTCAATGAACTAAAATGATTATGGAGTATTTAGGCATTTACACTACGGTCACAACTGAGTACTGACTGGTCCTGATACACTGGCACCTGCATAAACACGCACAAAGCCACTGCTGCCCTGCACAGTTTGCAGTCTGAGGGTGAGGGACTCACTCTGTATTTTTTGAAGTGCAAAGCACAGATGCAGTGTGGACCTCACAAGAATATGCCAAAGCCAGGACCTGCGAAGGGTTAAGAATTCCAACTCTTTGGATGCATAATGAGAACATCCAAGATGATCAGATCAGTTAGTATGAAAGAGTAGGAATAAGCTCCCAAATCTTTGCTAACTGTCCTCTATAAGGACTCCATCACCTCTCCCTGCAGTCTTTGGTAGCAGCTGATATTGGAGTCGTTACTGGATGAGACAGACCACAGGTCTGAGACTGCTGATTCCCTGCTCCCAAGATATAACTCAGCTCTGCAGCTCAACGTTTCAGAAATGTGCACGCTGCTGAAACTGAGTTTGGACAGCGTTTCCAAAGCGGCAGGGCCCGTCAGGCCAGCTGATAGCTCCTCATTAAAAAAAGCCACAAGAAACAAAGGAACAACCTCTTTTCCAGGTGGTGAATGGCAACAGCATGAGACTGACAACTGTCAGGATGAGGTCACCTCCGTCTCCCTTCAGAAATGAAGTTATCAAGCACGACTAACAATAATTAAAAACTCCTTTCACAAAGGGACACTATATTTTTATTATCTCTGCTGAAGCCTAATCAAAAGCATCACAATGGGCTTGTTGATTTTTTAATACCAATATACAATAGAAGACAGAAAGAAACTGGCAATTAAGAACAGAAACCCAATCTTCTTAGGTGCTGTAGCATTTTAGTTCAAAATATAAATTGTCCCCTACTTAGCCAGAAGCATAACTCACTATTTACTACTTAGCCACGGCAAAACATGACCAAAAATTCTAATTAAAAAAAAAAAAAAGCTTAATGGCTAAATAAATGTGTTCATGACACAAACTTAAACGGGAAATGTAAGCAATAAGCTGTAATCACACTCATGAAAAGTTATTGGCTTTGTGTCTAATGGTTTTCTTCTGCACAGGGTTCCTGCTGCATAAAATTACTGATTTTCTTTGTATTCCGATTTACTATTATAAATTCTGAGATGTTCACTGCAAGAATGTGAACTGATTTACATTTCAAACTATTTATTATTCGTATTTGTTTCACATTATGTGTAAGAGGAAAAAAAAAACAAACCCAACCAAACTGTTTTAATCACTAGAGATCCAGCAGCATCTGGATAGCATTTCAGCCCACCAAAAATAAATGTCTGGGTGAAGAGAATTGCTCTCTAGACTTCCGTGATAAATTGCACCTCCAGGAATTCCAACACCAGCTTGGACACTTATGTGAAGATTTAGCTGCCTAAACACAGCACCTATGCTTCCCTGTCATTTTTAGATGATGTAAAGTGTCCTGCCTGGCCCACATAACACTCCCATAAAACTCACGCTGTACCTGCCAGGTAGGGGTATGTCCCAGATCATTTTAGGTGTCTCAAAGGCACCAGACACCAACGTGCAGGCAACTGAATCCTATCCTGTGCACTTACAGACATGTACGTGCATGTATATGATGCTGCCTGGTCTTTGTATCAGAGCCATGCATTCTGCTGCACATTTACAGTGTAATAATGATTTAAAAAAAAAACTTTAAAACGTTTTTATTTTTATTGTGGACATTAAAAATCCCACTGCTCTTTATCAGGGAAGATACTTTGATATTGGTGTCTCTATGCATACACAGACACAACCGCCCCAATTGCCAGCAGAGCTTTAGGGTGCAGATTAAACCCTGGCAATTGGCTTTCACCCAGAAACTTGAGTGCTTAATTCACTTCTGAAGTGCGATTACTTTTAAAAGATTTACTGTTATAACCCCAAAGTGACCCTGCTGCTACGCAGTACACGCTACACACTCAAGTGCTGCCTACAGCGATCTGAGAAGAATTACATGGGTACACTGGTCCTCCTCTCCCGATAGAGTAAGCGAAATGATTTTCTTGAGATCCAGCAAATTTTAGGACAGAAGGGTAAGTCTATGGAACTGGAAATAAATGGGTTAAGCGGCAAGCATGCAGGAAGGGATGGGTGAGCCATGAAGCCCACCAGTGCCTGCCCAAGAAGCAGATGCCCGCCGGACAGAGGTGCCAGCCAGCATCTGAGAATAGCAGCAGGGCAGGCGGAAGGAAAGGAAACATAAGGTCTTAAGCAAGAGTTCAACCCCATTTGAAGACCTCAGCATTTAAAGTAAGGTTTTTCCATGAGCCTGAGCTCTGCAAATCCCCGCTGGTACCAAGGGGCAGCTCTGAAGGCTGAGGACCATGGACTGAGGATGTGGTGACACAAACAGATGATTCTATCACTGGTATTTCATATACATTTACAGCTGGGCTGAGTGTAAACAGGGAAGTCACATGGCATCCGCAGAGTCACGCAGTGACTTCCTCGGTGTCACACAGGCTTAGAACATCGCCTTTAACATCTATTAGCCCATACGGTGTCTGCAAAAACGGGAACCTTTAAGCAACTCCTCCTAACAATGCCCACCTCAGCCATCCTCCATGACTCAGGAATCCGTTTCTGGATGCTGGCGTGTATTTTTCGCTTCCTTTCCCTGCAGTGTATGTAACAGAAACGAATCTGAATGCTGACACAGTAAGTAGATTGATTGCAGTATTTTATTTTTTGGACTGAGTCCCAATTTTAGTCTGATCTGGTTCTCAGATAGGAGGCTGTACATTGTCACGTAGTTTGTAAAAGCAGTTGCTACACTGATTTGACTAGATATGCAAGGCTGTGCATCTGCATATCAGAAAGCCAGATCGTGCACGCTGCAGATGCATCAAATTTTCTCAGAATAATAAACTGGAGATTTACTGAAAACAATATGGAAATAATTTTATGGGCTTCTTCCAAACATTCAGATATAAATACAGGTCAAATTTGCAGAGAGCGTTCAAATTTGCATCGTCGTGTTTTAAAAGCAATTTGGGAAGAAAACGTTTTATAACAGTTCAGAGAACAAGCCTAGGAGACAGCAGATTTAGACTGTTTTCTCCTTCTACTACACCACTGACCATGGATCATGCCAGGCTCTGGGAAAAACTCAACTTTCAATCAGTTGCCCCAAATGACTTTTCCAAGCGCTCAGTATCCAAAAGGTGGTCACCACCAGCTGGAATTAAGCACAGAGGTGCTGTCTGCTGGCCAGCACTTTGATAATCTGGTCTTTTAAAGGCTGGTTACACAGCTAAAATGGAAATTTATTAATCAGTATGTATCAGCAAATATGAACAGCGTAAGGAAATATATCTGAAGTGCAGAAGCAGCTCAGAAGCCTGCTTTCCTACATACTGTAAAACCAGCGATTCATTGTCCCTTTTCCAAAGTATGGCTAGCACATAAAGCTGCTCTTATTCTTCCTTTTTTTTTTTTTTTTTTTTTTTTTTTTT
>NW_020799092.1:78578388-78593163 GCF_003259725.1 Athene cunicularia
TTCCTTTTTTTTTTTTTTTTTTTTGGTAATATTGCTTACGAATTTTGAGAATGAAAAGGTTAATCTCCGGTTATTTCATATGGCAGTTAGCCCATTCTTTGACACAATTTTATTAGTTTTATTCAAGAAAGAACGCAGCCTTGGTAATATAAGTGGCAGTACAATTACTCATACATACCTTTTAACGGACGTACCATTTTGAGACAATTTTGGACAGTAATTCACACCTTACGATATGCCTATGATTTGATCTGCACATACAATTTTAGACCAAAACCTTAAAGCTTCCAGGAAACTCCTGAACGATCAGAGGAAGAAGGTCCTCAGATCCCTTACTGTGTGTTAGTTCGTTAGCATTTCTTCTAGTAAATGAAACATAATGATTTTAAGCAGACAAGTAATTCTCTCACAAATGGATTGGTTCTGCTAGGCTGAGCAAGACAGACAAATAGTGAAAACTTATTTCCAGCAATAAATAATCAGCTGCTTTCAACTATTTTTCAGGCCAGAATTGTACACTAACAAGTCCATGCATAGGAGTCTCCATCCACAAAACACAGTCATGTGTAAAAAAGGGTGCCGTGGATCTTAATACAAAGGTGTGTGATGTATCTTTCAGATGGGAAGCATTATAAAAATGTTATTACACACACATATTTTTAATATGAGGCAAATGAGACATCTTGCACACAGCTACGGTCTTAGAGCAGCGATCACAATTGAAACGCATGGCTGATTTTAGGGAGAAGGGGAAAAAAAAATTCCGACAAAACCGCAGAATCACAAGGGATGGGTGATGTCTTTTTTACCACCCTCCTTGCCCTACCCCCATTTCAGCATTTTAAACGGTTTCAGCATGCTTTAGAAGAAAAGAAAAAAAATCTTACTTCTTCTTTAAGCTGTCTGGTTGTTCTCCTACAGACGCTATCTCAGCATTACACAGTCAATACAGCTAACAGCATTAATTGCTTTCTTTTTTACTGAGATCAAGCAAGTGGTTCCCTTCACTTTCTCTTGAGCAACAAACAAACAGAAAAAAGTCAGGGTAACGAAAGCATTAGAAGATAGTATCTCCAGAAATAAAATGTATTTTACAACAGCAGGAAACAAATAAGATAATGTGTATAGACTTCAGACAGCCTATAGCAATTTTGTGTTTAAAATGTTAGCTGAAGGGCTCAGAACTCCACGGGGCAGAACTGAAGTGAAATAAGCCAAGCAAAAGGGATGCATTACTGAGCAACGCACCTTTCGACCACGCTCTCCGTAGCATCTAAAGTATACTGCTCCTCTGTGTAATCCCAAACCTTGGAAAAAAAAAAAAATCAGTAACCTCCTCTGCTGTAGTAGCTTCCTACACCTGACCCTACAATTAATAAAAGATTAGAAGGATAAGAATTGCGATGTTTATGAAACTTTTTTTCAGCTCAGCAAGCAGCTCATTTCTTATTCTTAAAAATGAAAGGAGTGGCTGTGTTTAAAAAAAAAAAAAAAAGGAAAGAAAAACAACATAATGAAAAGGAAGCACACACCCATATGGAAAAAAAAAAAAGGCAAAAGGCGAAGCATGCTTATTACAAATGCTTTGCTTATTACAAATGCTTTGTAACCTTGTCACCAACAGAAACAAACAATTAATTAAACAGAAGGGAAACTTCAAGGTTTTCGTTCCCGTGTATTCTCAGAATTTTACAACTGTCCGCACTTCCATCAAGGTCACATGCTGCTCTTAAAACTGTTGTGATAAGTTTTAATATCAAGTGTAACAGCAAACAAACTTCTGGTTAGGGCTGCAACTGTAAATATTTTAACAGTGTCCAGGCAATCCCACAGATGGTAACTAAGAGCAGTGTATTTGACACAGCAATTCAATTCCTGCAGTTCCTAAAGCACAGACAAAGCATGTGTAAACACTACCAGGATTTCTGCTTATGTAAGAAATGCAAATTTGGGGCTTTGACAGATCTACAACCCAACAGGCTTGTGTTAAACATACCCACACATTCCTCTGTCTCTTACTTCGCACAGTTACTACAGCATTTGAACATCAGCAAGAGATCTGCTCTGTTTTAATGGTAATAAACATCTGCCTAAGTACAGCAAATGATTTCTGGATTTGTTTCAGATTAAAAAAAAAATAATCAGTAAACGCTGACTACCGTATGAGCTGATTTGGCTACAGTTCCAAGCTTCATAGGAAATCTAGTTTGCAAGAGGTGACCATGTTCAAGATGAGCAAGATTTCCCTCACTGCTTAGAGCTTTTAAAAGTTACCAACACCAGACACCTGCGAAACCCAGCATTATAGACTTCTGCCTGGCAACAAAAAAAAAAAATTACGCAGCAAACACCACAGAGCTGGTCAGTTATTAAACATTCCGTAACACTGGGCAGGCATCTCCTTCCCCAGACTGCTTCCAGAGCATGACGTGGGTGCAGCCGTTCCCGAGGGACACAACCTGCACCAACACCACTGATGTACAAAGCAACGGCGAGTGTAGGGTTAAAGTCCTTCTCGCAGCAGGCTGCTCCATAGACCAGATCTTCATCCTGCTGTCAATCCCGTGTGCAGACAGCGCAATGTAGTTTCCATCAAAAAGTACGTCCAGCAAGGGAAAACTCTCACCCAGCTACTGAATGAAAAACCTGCAGGGACTAGGCCCTAGTAGGATTTTTCAGTGCAACATCACATATTAAGTTATTCCTTAGTAAACACACACCTTTTTGGCAGCTGTGAGAAAAGCCTGTAACTTCCTGCGGTAGTCATTCACCTCTATCTGGGCTTCAAAAGGACTTGCTCCATTACAATAAGTATTGAAAATGTATCATGCACAACTTAACGTAACTTAACAGGATAGTAGAGCCACTACCTTAAAAAACAGCCTGACTGTACCTGACTACAGCTAGGGCTGTAACTCTGCCATAGTAAATTAAAAATATATTAGTCAAGGTGAACTATGTTCAGCCTTACAGCAGCTGTAGTAGATCCTAATAAAAGCCCAGTCAGTCAAGGTTTGATAATGATTTAAAATTACTTTACCTTCACCTCTCCTTCATTAAAACGAAAAGATCTTCAAGTCTGGGAGATGCCTTTATGCTGAGGTGTTGCACATTTGTAATTCCAGTGTATCCACCATCTTTGTACCTTTTATTTGTCAATTAATTCTTTCCACCTGCAGCTCTTAGGTCGTTTCAGTTCTTGGATAAAACCACTACAAACTGCAATGCTCCAGACAGACTAAAAGCTTCTGTTGTGCTTCACCTGCTTTCTCTGCGACCTTGTTAGAGCCGAAAAACCCAGCAAATAACAACTATGGTCTTGCATATTTCTGCAGAACACTAGCAAAATGCATCCATCTATCCAAGGTGAAGATCACTCTTTACTGCATGCACAGACACTGAAGTTTAGGCAGAGTAAATGACGTGCCATCCAGCGAGTTGGGTGCAGATCAGCGGAAAGCAACAGAGGTCCTGAGGGTCTGCCCGCTCACCTGTGCGCCCCACAGTCCCTGTATAACAGTGTCGGCCACCTGTCCTCTCTGCACACCTCAAGAAGGGTGGTTGTTACCAGTCTTTCAGGTATCATCACCGAGTCGGCCCTTAGTGCTGGTTCCAACTTTTTTGCTACATACCTACCCATCTACTCACCCACTCCTACCTCCTCTCTCACTTGCCAGTCTAATTACCCGCCCACTCACATTTTCTCTTACTCACTCACTAACCCACCCATTTACATGTTTTTCATTCATCTCCCCGTTCAGTTACACAACCTGATCCTCAAACACCTTAAATCCACTCACTAACAGTAATTTTACCTCCTATGCTATGCCCCTCCTCACCTCTCTCATCAACATCCCTACCCTGCACTAAGCTTCCCGGTGGTTTGAGGAAGAGAGTTTACCACCCCAGGCTCCCAAGGTCCACGAGGTCAAGCTCTCTGTGCCACACCAATGCTAACTCACTCCTGGAATCCCTTCTGAATGACTCAAACACCTTCTTCTGACACACTGCGGATGGATGGTGGGGATGAGGACTGCACAGTGCCTTTGCCAGCTTCCAGGCGGGCACGCCACGCACACCCTTGCCCCCACCCTACAAAAAACCTTTATTCAGAGGCTTGCAACACAACCCTCTCATCCTTTGTGGCGCTCTGAAAGGAAAAACAGTAGTAATGCTTCAGAAACCATAGGTGGTCTGGGGTAAAGGTGTGGGATCATGGCCGTAGGCAGCTCTGAAGGGTCTGGCCCAGGCCAGCCCGGTCATGCTCCTGTTCACATCAACTACCTGGTCTCATGGGGTGACAGCCAAACCAACACCTGCTTGTCCTCTTTATGGCCACAAAGTATTTGTTTTGGGGGGATATCGATCAAACTCTTCATGGTCAAGACAAGGGAAAACTTTAGAGACAATGCTGCTTGGGCACCCAAGGCTTCTGGTAGCAAAGACCAAGCCGTTAAGAATAAACAATGAACAATTGTTTCATCCCCAAATTCCACCAAAACAAGTGAAACTGTAATAAGGAACAGTAGTTATGAAGAAACTTTGAGAAAAAGATAGGATAATGGGAAGTAGGGGGAGAAGACTCTAGTAACTACGTTACTACTTCTGTCATTAATGGAAAACTGTAATTTTTCTCATTTTCTCTGTAATACCCTCCACAGACTTGCTGCACACATCTCTTCCCTGCAGTTTAAATGCCACAATAGAGTTAAGAAAAAAAAAAGAAATCACTTAAGTTATACTGGCATAACTCCCCCATATAAAAACATTTTCATTTCTGAGTAAAATTGGCCTTCTCAGGTAATTTTCAACAATTTCTCAAGTGACACCAGAACAGACCACTCTTATACTGGAATAAAATATGCATCTGAGAAATTATACTATTAGCAGTTCAGTTTAAAACCTATCTTCAATCAATATAATTTTCCCAAACCCTGAAGAACTTGAACATGCAGCACTTAAGGTAAGTGATACATCTAAGATTCAAGAGCATGTAATACTATTCTGTTCATATTTACAGGCTGTTAACACCAGAGGGAATTACTGAAAGATGAGAATGTAGACTTGAAATAATATGGTGAAACACAGAAATGGAAAAATTTAGGCCAAATATCAGGCAAAGCAAAATCTCGCCATCAAACCTTGTGGAAAAGACTCCAGAAGACTGAAGTGGAAGGCCAAGTTCTTAGAGTATCTCTAGCCATAAACCGCAGGGAAAAAAAAAAAAAAAACAAAAAAAAAAACCTACCCAAAAAAACCTTTAGCAGAAAACATGTACTGGCAAGAAGATGGTCTGGATGATCTAATGCACTTTCCATCTCTAACATCTATGATTCTGTAATTCCGTAGGAGCGCTTAGCAGAGGGCTGGCAAACTTCTGTAGCAACCCAATCGTCTGATTATTGTGTGATTAATCAAAGTGTTCAATTAAAAGGAGGTCCTTGTAGCTGGATGTTGTAGCTATGCCACGCCACTCTCGTTCAAAGTTGTGCATTACATTGCCAGTAGAGAGCCTGATCTGAATGGCAGGCGTGCAGTAATTACAGAGTTGTGAGTAGCTCTCCTAAACAGGCAAAACAGAATTTAAGTAATTAAAGAGACAATCATCATCTTTCTTGCAAAATGCCCTGGGTCAACTTTTGACAGCAGATTTGATAATAGAGTTCAACCCTGTAACATTTATGCATGCAAATAAATTTACTTATACACACAAGTAAGCGTTTAGTGTGTTTGGATCTATACTATACAGCGTTTTTAACTATTTACTCTTGATTTGTGTGCTGAGAAAATCCTCCCTTAGGGTAAAATACCAGACTGTTTCGCAGATCATGTGTTTTGTTTGCTATTTGCACTTTATTAGGTAAGCATACATGCAGAAAGAAGAAAATGCAGAAGGAGATATGGCACGAGCACACCTTTTATGTTTAAAGCACGTGTATGAGAAAAATGGATCGCAGCAAGAAATTTAAGAATCAGGAAAAAACAAGAGACAAATGCAAAAGAAGCCAAAAAATCTCCAAAGCAGAAGAGTAGAAGAAAGAGGCACACAGATAATCCTTCACAACATGGATAACTGTGCTGTGTCTGCTGGCAGCCCACTGCCTGAACCATTTCTGCCCTGAGATCTTCTTTGGAGAGCTGGGTTTTGCAGTGTTTTGATGTTGTTTGGTGTTTGTTTTTTTTTTTTTCCCTAGCCAATAGAAATTCTATCCCAACTCTGATTAGGATGGGGTGTGATTTGTGAGATTATAGACAAAGGTAAATTTTGTGAGAAGTATGAACAGAAGAACAATCTGCGATGCTGCCTGAAAAAATGCCAGTTTGATAAATGCCATAAGCCGATCTGGCTCTACAAATATTATTTCAGTACTATTTATTTATACTGATGACTAGAAATTTCAGTAAGGGACGGACTCCTCTTTACCACTGTACAATGTTATTAACCCTACTCTTAAGTACTTAGGCTCTGAACAGAAAATGGAAGTACAAAAGGAGTACATCAACTACTCACTGTACACAGATGCTTAAGTTAAATGCAGACACCTGACATCCAGAGCAAAAGGAAAACGGGGAAGATTAAAAATCAACAGATTGCTTGTTTTGGAGAACAAGGTTTCTTGCTTGAGCTCCACCGTGATTAAGAGACAGGGGAGGTGAGGTTTCCTGAACAGGTTGAGCTGAACTTCATGCAGGTGTCACCAAAACGACAGTCCCACCTCCTCCTCTGCTTCTGGCCACCAGCAGTCATGCAGCTACGCAGTGAGCTAGATCAGTTTTAATTTCCCAAAAGAAAAGAAAGGGAGAAGCAAAATCTAGTTCTTTTAACCAGATCAGCAAATTGAGCTGGCTCACCCCAAGGCCACGTGATCATCAGCAATGACCGTGGAAGAAGCTAACCTTGGAATTGGGATCTGCAGAGTGGTTCAATCCATCATGTACGCTCTGATAACACTAAAACCACACCAACTGCAAGACAACATGTAACCACCACGGGAATCCAAATGTATGTCCACAGAAGATAGTACTGTCACCTTTAACCCCACGGTAGGAGCTCACCTGGGAAGCTGGGCACTTTTCCCCCTGCAGATCTCACCTCTTACAAAGTCCTCGAACCAGCAGACTTCAAGCAGAACTTGGGCTGAGGCTGTTTTCTGCCCTCCCACTGGAGCTGGGCCAGCTCAGAGAAATTCAAAATTCACAAAGCCATAAAGAGAAAGCACTGGAGGGCAAGTATGACTCCATGAGAAAGAGACTCCCAGGAGATGGGGCAGAGCTCTATATTCTGGTCCCTTCTCCAGGAATTGCTCATGCCTACTGCACTGAAGATTAGATAAAATGTATACACAGCTCCTTTTATACTAAAGCTTGAAAAACACATCCTACGAGCTATGTAAATACACTTAAGAGCCAGTGAGAGCTCTGCCCTAACAGGAGAGCAGCGTATACCTACCTGTATTCTTGGAAATATTTTTATTTTTGGTGGATAAAAGTAAATCAAAGAGCAAAGCCGAGATCTTCACAGTTATGACTCACTTCTGCCAACCTCATGTTTTGGCAATAAAACTACATATACGCTCTCCCAAGAGCCTGTAATAACAGGTCATATGGGGAATCTCAGGTACCCGCTTAGGTCCTTAAAGTTACAATTCAGGTGCCCAAACTTTGATTAGAAGTTAAACACACCTGCTGGCTTCCATTTATTGCACCAATAAACCCCCGAAGTCACAGCACGGCATGGCAGCACTGCCTAGAGGTGGCCCACTTTGCCAGCAGACGTATGGGGAACAAGTGAGGGAATGAAGACACCAGAGAGCATCGCACACAACTCTACCCTGAAAACACACAGATAAAAGTGGCTTCTACTCATACCTCCATGTTTTTTTTTTTTTTTTTTTTTTTTTAACGTTGGCATTAGCAGTCTAGTAGAGCAACTGAAGAGGAAGCGCTCCTCCTTTCCAGGTCCAATTTTGAGCTCACCATTTTGCATGCAAACTTCAGCTGCTAACTCTGCCTTTGTATAGCTACGGGCCATAAAGAACTTAACTCTAAAAATTTACAAAACAAACAACAAGAAAAAGCCAACTAATCCTCTATACCTTGCCTGTGAACTTTCGCATGGGAATCCCTCAGAGACCAGCTCAAATGAACTCTTATCAAGTAACTGCACAGAACTACATCATCCAGCATTGTGTTGGTTTGCTAGAAGACATCATATACACACCCGCACATCTAATTTCTGATTGTGGTAGCGCTTTCCTTACATGCAGTTTATGGCTTGTGTTTAAAAAGCTACCATTTATGATAAAAGAGGGTTTTTTTGCTCATTTGCTTGTTTTTTTTACAAAATCAAGCCCTTCACTAATGTAATAAGCACTTTGCCTCAGAGCGAAAGTGCTGTTAAAGCTGCCTCCATGTGCTGCTTTTTATCAAGGTAATCTCAGAAAACACAGAAAAATGTAGTTTCTACACCATGTATTTTAAATTCTCCCTATCATATTAGGTGACATTTTAAAAGCTGCAAGGAAATGCAAATACGACAAACATACGTGTAAAAAAAAAAAGTAATCAGGTTACAAAATACATTTTTTTCAAGTACTTTGGGTGTGAACATCCCTGTTCACTGCATCAATGGTAACAGCCTGCTCCCTGAAACAGGTGATTTTCAAGAGCAGCAATTTCCCTGTCCCACAGGTGGGTACACAACAATGAACTGAACATCTAAGACTCCTCCTCCTCCCTCAAACACCGCCTGCTTGTAATTTCTTAGTAAATGAAATTGCTCCAGAGTAAGCCTGAGCAAATTTGATCCACTGCTTCAATACAGGTTTAACAGTTAACAATTTAGGGGCTATAAAAATTCGCAACTTCCTTTCTTTTTATCTGAAATGATAAGAAAACAATTTGTTGTTGTTTTCTCTTGCTTTTTTTCTAAAAAAAAAAAAAAATCCCCTAAGAACATGTTGATAAGCTTACTGTTAAATAAATGATTTTCCAAAGATACGCAGTTACCTTACAAAGACACTTGGCGAAAATCTAACTTCGATTATCGAATTCATATAACGTCCTCCTTTATTTGTTTAATTCAAGTAAAATATTTTCCTCCGCCCTTTCCTTTTCATAGGCTTTTCACACCCACATAACAACCAAATGACTCTTCCCTGACCCTGCCTCCCACGCCTTTTGGTACAACTGCTCGCTAGAAAGTCACCCTGTGCTGGAGCTCTTCTCCCAAGATCCAAAGGAAGCACTTAAGAAAAGGAAATCCAGTACAATGCTAAACCTTCCGCTTTTGGTTGGTTTGACTTTTTTTTTTTTTTTTAACCAGTGGGTCTATTTGCAGTTCTGTAGGGACGTGTGGTGTACAACTGCCCTCCTGGTTGCTGTTTTGGAAAGGAGGGGGAAAAAAAAAAAAATATCCACGAGCACCTCACTACAACTGCCAACTCAAGTGGGTTTGGGAACACAAGGCATCCTGGTGTCACCTCCTGGTGTCACTGCCCAGGGAAGAACAGCAGCAGTGAATTCCTCCCTTCGTGGTGGGACAGTTAGGACACAGCACCAGCAATTCCTACAGCTGGCACCTGGAGGAGACCAGTCACTGAGCATGATAAATTTAAAAAAAAAATAAAATCACTATTCTGCTTTCCCCATCTTCTAATTATCTATGCATTCAAAACAACGCTCTGGAAATCCAAGAGCTACTGTATCACGTATCGGCATCCTTTCTAAATGGAAAACATAGTGAAAATACTGGTAAAGCGATGAAGGAAAGTTAAACATCATTATCCTCATTTTATTGACAACTAAGAATAAATAATGACTTGCTCAAGAAGCAACCCCTCCAAAAAAATCCCTCACAAAACCAGTGGCAGAGTTGAGAGCAAATTCAGGCAGCATAACTTCCAGACCTAATGTCAGCCAACGTGATTCCTTCTAGCCAATAATGTGTCAGTGATTTGGGGTTTTTTTGAGAAACCACTAACTGATAGCTTTTTTTTTCTTTTCCTTGCGATTTGCAGAACCACTTAAAAATAACATCGTTTCTATTCTAGGCATATTTTAGGAGCGGTATCATTATATTTAATTCCAGGGACGGACATCTGATTTTCATGTGAAAGTCAAGCCTGAAGCCTTGTTCATTCAGTGAAGTGTAACAGGAAAATTACAGCGTAGCTGTGACTCCAGGATGACACGATACCAAAGCTGAAGGGCTGGCCCACCCCCTTTGCTTAGTACCAATGTTAGCAAAGGTTTGTAGGTTAAAAGTGGGAGGGAACAGCAACTTCAGATTGTTTTTGTTGACCTGACCGACAGTTTTCTCCCTTATTTCCAGACTCCTAAACTGTGTCAGGCCAGCTAGTGTTTTCTGTAAAAGCTGCTCCAGTAAAAAAAAAGAATACACCTTGCCACGTTCAGAAAGCTGTTAAAGAGCTTTCTTTCAGATCACATTTAGCAAGATATCATCTTAACAGTGAAAATGAGAAGTACATAAACTTACCAACGCTTTATCGGGAGAAGCATCAGAAATAAAGTTTAGGTGTTATTCAGTATTCAGCACCTCAGCTCCTTCCTGGCACAAAATAAATCCCACAGGCAGCAGGTATAAGAACCGTCTCTCCTTTGCTAGTCATACCCGTACGCTCACAGACGTCTTCTGAATCTGCCACCAACAAAAGAAACCACAGTAAGACTGCTTCCCTGATGCTTCATAACTGAGTCAGTAGGTCAACAATTCCTTCGATTTAGGAGCCAGACCAATTCCCTTAAACACCCCTTTTTTTTTTTTTTTTTTTTTTTTTTCTGATTGGAGAAGCCAACTGCCTCCTGCCAGTGGCAGCCCATCTGCTTCCAGAACAGAACCAAACTGCTCCAAACCACCACCTTGTTTTGGCGCAGACATCCGTCCTGACGCAACTCCATTTTGTCTCTCACGTCTGGGAAAAACCACGAGAAAATACTTACAATTGAAAGACAGTCAGGAAACCGGCTCCTTGTGCACCTTGCACGCTGCTGCCGGCTCTCAGCCCACCTTCTCGGTTCCCATCCCCGAGATGGAGTGGCATGAGGAAGAACACCTCACGTAGTAGCCCAGCCTGCCTCGTTCCATGCAAGCATAGAATATCCTGCATGTGCATTTCAGGCGCACTGCTCGAACAAAGAGAAAGCTCAGAAGCTGCTATCCCTCTTCCCGATCCATGACTCAAAACGTCTGGTTGAAAATTGGTTTCGTAATAACCCTTTAGTACCACCTACTCACATCACAGAGTGATTCTTGCAGCAAATGCACAGGAAATCACCAGCGAGTGCCAATGGAGCTACTATTCCAAGAACTAGCTCTTTCAGTTATTCCTTCATCATTTGGAAACGGAGATGCTTTTACTTTCCCTATCGCACAGGATATATTTTTTTTCTTCAGAAGAGCTTTTAACTATGATCCTGTAAAATATTTCGCTGATAAATCACCAGCTGAAAGCTTGCCCACTGAAAAAAAAAAAAAAAAAAAAAAAGAATTTCACAATACTCATTCCAGAAAATACAGTAACTCCTTTCTGGAAATAACTCACTGGACAAAAATCAAAAGGGCAGAATTAATTTCCAGAGACAGTTTGCATCCTGCAGAGCACACAAAGACAGTATAGTCAGCCACGTGCCTTTCTGACCACCAACAGCAGACCCCTGACTCACCCAACCACAAGATGAGTCGCTATGAATGATTTCCTCTTCTTCCACCCTCCCCCGGGGTGCTCTGTGCCACCGGCATATCCTGAGCCTAATCCTGACTTTGATGGAAATTCCAAAACTCATCTCGTAAGGCTGTGGCCACCAGCTAACGATGCAGCCATCTGCTAGCTCCTGCTTTGAGTCACCTGTCAGCAATACAAAAGGAAATTACTCAGCAGCAAGCACGTGGAAGCCCACTGCTACGGTCTCTTGCGGACCCCTTACAGGAATACAAAATTCTGGAGCACTCAAATCACCCTGGAGAAAAAAAAAAAAAAGTGTTCTATTCGCCAGCACTCGCATTCAAAAAGGTGAAACTTGGTTGAAAAAATAGAAGAATACATGACAGGACCGCAGACAGGGAGAAATTTTGGCTGGGTTTTCAATGCCAGCATCACTGAAGCTGCCATGGAAGGGGGGACAAAAAAAAAAAAAGAAGACATTTCACAAACACTAGACCTTCACTGTGCGTGACAAGAAAAATAATTAAAACAACTGAGAGAACTAATCTGTGGCTGCTTAGGAAGTTAACTCTTCGAAGGAAGTGATTAAGTAAGAGAACAAAAGCAAAGTGTTATGTTTATCAAACAAGTAAACTTAACACACGAAGAGTGCTTACTCATGTAAGTAAAGACTGACTACTGTCACAGCCCTCCCCGCAGGCGCAGGTTCACACGGGGCTGGGATCTTGTTGATTATTAAGCAGTTCTTTCAAAGAAATAAATCTTTTAAGAAATACGAAGCACCGCTTTGCCAAAATGCCAAACGCTATCAGAAAGGCAGCCACAATGGTCCTGTGCCTCTTTACGAAACGTCCTTGATCTAGCTCCTATTCAGGACAAAATTCACAAGAATTTCCCTGAGAAGACCCGATTAACCACTACGGTATTTACAAATTCAGTCCAGCAACAGTCATTTTTTTTTTTTTGGTTTCATCACAAATTACACAGCTCACGAATTCAGCCCTCCGAAATAAGCCTCCAAACTTCTCCCAGAAAACAGCAGACGAACAGAAGACAGTTAGTAAACACGACACTCGGAATCTTCAGGAATTTCACAAAAATTAATTAATACTAAAGATTTAATTGTCTAACCTGCTTCTGCATGCAGAAAGAGCCAGACCTGGTGCCTCTACAGTGGGGGAGGGAGGCACTTCTTGTTCCTGTTTCGTACTTGACTTTTTTTCCTGCGCAGGAGATGATCTAATTATTCAACGTGTCAGTATATTGCTTCACCCTTTCTCGTGTGTCTCCTTACATTAACATAATTTAACAATTCAGCTCATTAGAAAGGAAACGAGGAACAAAACAGCAAATTGTCCTTAAAAATCAGTCACAAAGGCAGGAGTCTTCCCACGTTTTGTCCTGTACCTATCCGAAACTCTACAAGAGCACACAACCGACGACGCTGAATGAAAACCAGCAACAAAGCTCCCTAAAACCAGTCCTCACGCTGCTCAGATGTAAGCGTACCTGTTCAAGACACAAGCTTGATCCGTGAGCTCTGCGAAGGAATAATTTTGGGTCCTGCCCGATTAAGAAGGGAAAGAAACTCCCAAATGACAGCCCTTTATTGTTCCCAAACGTGCTGATGCTCAGCTGCAGGCACTATTGGTGAGAGGGGGCTGATGGATCTCATGTATAATAATTGGGCATGGGTGATGAAAGCGAGGGATCAAACCACGCAAGGCTGCTACCAACCGACTTGAAATGGATCTGAAAAACCCTGAAATCCAAATATAACCTGCACGGTACCTGCATTTACATATGTAGGATGCCAGCCGAAGTTTCCGAGCCTTTTTATCAAATGCCTTTTTTTTTTTTTTTACAGCAAAAAGCCATTCAATACCCAGCCCTTTCAGCAGATACGGATTTGAGAGGTATTCTTGTGTTTTAAACCTCACCTTGAATTACTACAACAGGTTTGCTCACGAATTAGCATGAGCAGAGTCCCCGTGGCATACATTAAAACCACCAGTTCTTGGGAAACGTTTCTTCAGCAAGTTTTGTGTATAATAGCAGTGCCTATATATAAACCTGTTTACGACTATTTCTAAAGAAGAGCCCGTTCTGAAGCAGCTCCTTTATTGTGATCGAACATGCTGGATTCGTTCCCAGTTAAGGCTTATATAAGGCCTTCAAGGAAGTAGAAACTTATTTTGTACGAAACCAAGCCAGCATAGTAGTAGGTGCAACGGAATTATCCTGTTATACATTAAGTTTTACTAATAAAAGACCTGCGCTGCAGTCATAAAGTCAAACGCTGCATCCCACTAGTGCAAACAGTCAAATATTTCCTGCCATAAAATCAAAACCTACCCAGCCAAAGGAAAGACAACAGGTAGAAAGAATCTGCTTTTTTGGTATAAAGACATCACACTCCTTAAGATAAAAAACATGTAGTAGCTATAACGGCTCACCTTCATCGCTTGCCCGAGTCTGATTCAACTTTTGTTAAAAAAAAAAAAAGTAACATAGAGACAGACATTCAGAAGACAACCATTTTCAAATGCATGATGCAAGCATTCTCAGTGTTTGGGTTTGTTTTTTTTACAAGTCTGTTGTTGGTATTTTTGGTCTTCTGAACAGATCACTCCACTGGCAGGTACGACCACTTTGTCTAATAAATAACAGAGCTTTCTGAACTGTTGTCCACGGTATTTCCGTGTTCAATTGTTCCCGTGGCCTCTATCGGGAGGGCTCACACCCAGGTGTGCTCGCAGGGATGGCTCAACCAGGAACCCTTGTGAGGATGCAGCACAGGCAAGCCCGTCCCAGGCCTGGTTCCCACGGCCTCACCCTGGCCCCTGACACCACTCCAGCGAGATCCACGCTTCCCAGGAGCACCAGGTACTGTCAAGCCACACCAAACTTGAACTCAGTCTTTAGGACCAGAAGCTGGGTATGTGATCAGGTCTCAAAACTCAAGGTCTTGTACTCAGAATAAAACCACCAAACTGATAAAACTGTAGCATTATGTGCTTTAAAATAGAAAAAAAACCCCAACCCAAACAAAAAACCCACAAACCAACACTATCCCCCCCCCCCCAACCAA
>NW_020799092.1:78593213-78607207 GCF_003259725.1 Athene cunicularia
GGGGGGGGGGGGGGGGCGTGGGGGGAAATCCCCTTTATTTTGAGTGCTATTAGTTTATACCACTAGATGGCACGTTTGAAACTCCTGGCACCTCGGTGAAATCACAGCAAAGTCTCTGCGCCACACCATGTTTATTGTGCTGGCCTCGCCTGGGATGGAAAAGTACAGGTAAAATGATACCCCAAGAGCCAAAGAACTGAGATATGCAGACAACGGTGTAAAAATGTGCTCAGGCGGGAAGGCACCGGCAGTAAGCTGAGAGCAGGACTGCCAGGGGGATCTAAGCTCCAGCACTTCTAACTCTGACCTTGCTGTGGCCTTCATAAACCATTTTATGTCTTGGGAGAGTATCTGAGTGTTGTGTGCTGGAGGAGTTGAGACAGGAGGGAAATGGGAAAGGAGGACTCGAGTTGGGGGCACAACACTGCCTGTCGCTGTATGTCGAGCCACGTCCCGCTCTCCACAGATCCCCGGGAGCTCAACAGACATAAAACCCATTTGCAACCTCTCCCAACACATGAACTGATGGAGGGAGAGTGTTCAGGGCATGACCAAACAACAGGGGAAGAAGATTCAGCAAACCCCCAACATCATGTTCTGCCATTGCAAGATCTAGGTTTTCCAAAAGGGTTGCGAGCGCTTCCCGTCCCACAGACCCAAGCGTTCCACAGAAGATAAGCAAAACACAGCAGCCCATGACCCACTGAGTCAGCTTCACGGGCAAGTCCCCTCTTGGGCTGGACAGGTTTTGTAGTGTACCTAGTTGTGCCCTGCTGTACTGGCCTTGGCAGGGATGCCAGCGTTTGGCAGCACCCCTTCCTTTAGGCTTCTTGCTTGTTCTTGCTGCCAGTTCCTTAATTTAACTCAACCCACTTTAAAAGTGCATTAGCACAAGCACGTATCCGCCCCGACTAACATTCCCTCAAAAAAAGAACAAGTCAGTTCAGCACCAATGTAACGATCGCGGGCGCTCAGAGACGGTACTTGTCATGGCATCGCACCCCACATTCCCTGTGTGTGCAGTTTCAATAGACAAGGATTAACAATTTACTATGAGTGCTTCAACACCTGACTCAGTCCTTGGAACCAGCATCCATGTCAATGGAAAAACAACTGTCAATGTAAACTGAAGAAGGAAAGAAATTTTGTTGATAGACCCCCAAGGGCAATGGCAAAGAGAGCTCCTTGTCTCAGTGGAAAAAGAAACACCACCTTCCAAGAAAGGATAGCTCAGCCTCAGCACTGGGCAAAATAAATTTGTTTTCATTTCTTTATGTAGGATTCAGATCTGTAAAGATGCCTGGAACTAACCGGCAGAGACATGAACTGCCCTCACCATCACCAGCTTCACCCAAGGACCAAAACGCACTCCTGAGGCAGCACGGAAAGCTCGCTGTAGCACCATCCACCCTAGACTGCTCTTTGGGAATTCTGCTCTTTCCTGATCCATCAGTCTGGCACTATTCGTGTATTTACATATTCATGTTTACACAGTATCAACCTGCTAGGCAAATATTCCTCCAGATGCACCAGAGTACATTTCTGTGTTGGCGTCTACAGACTCTGCAGATATCAACACACGGCAGTAGTATCCTGCAGAATTACTGCAGCAAGGCCTCCGTTTTCAATGTACAAACAACTCAAGAAAAATTAATTTCAAACATAATGATGGAATAACCTCACCTGAATCTTTCCAGTCCTCTTAGGCCCGCACTTTGGATGCAGCTCCTGCTCCTACGAGGACACACCAACGCAGAGATGCCAGTAGTTTGGGGAGGACTACAGCAATTACTATAGTTTGAACTCAGTTTTCGAAGCTACCAAAAGGAATGGCTGTAGGCTGTCCCAAAATGCAGGTTTCCACTGGATGATGCTGAACCTCTTCCAAAATACGCATCTACCATGTATTTTGACTGCTTTTAAATGAGAACCGCAAGTACTCCCGATGGAGAAGTTAAGTTCGCAGTGTAATTACAAGCTCTACTGCAAAATTTGGTGGTGGTTGTGGGGGAAATGGCAGATATTTATAAATTAAAATCCTTGGAATTCTGTTCTATATTTTTTTTTTTTTCCTAAGCCAGTGACACCCCCCATACACTGTGTCCCAACTGGAAGCGAGGAGGAGGCTTGACAAGTGGGATTAATCTCACTTCTATTTTAATACCTGCAGCATAGATGTTGGTATCTGAGTTAGTCACAGGGAACCCCTTTACAGTCAGTGCAGAGAAACTGTCACTTCTGTGACGTGATTCATCTGACTTAGTCCAGACAGTTACTTGGGATGTTTTCCCTCACAGAAGGGAAGCTGGGAACTTCGCAGCCCTGTCAGATGAGTAACAGTGGTATCAATTCTCAAATGCTGCTTTAAGCTAACTGTAAAAAGCGACATGGAAAACGGGAGCTTTTTGATAATGGCTTACGGTGCGGACTTTAACTACTTACCCAAGCGAAAAAAACACAACTAGGAGTGTTGCCTCTTACAATTTTTGTTCAAGAATTCTCTTGCACAAATTTGCAAACTAAATTTTGCAGCACTGGCCTTGTACACAAGAGGTGGACGAAGAATTCGGGTCAGTGTGCAAAGTGGAATTTATTGATCCATTTTCACTCTTTAAAGTAAGTAATTTAAAAGCAGACACAGTAACCTAAAGAGCAGAAAGTGGATTTCACAATGCAGTATCCTTCTACTGTAACAAAAGGAGGTTTATGAGGAAGGTTATAGTTAAGGGCAAGACGTTCAAAGTGCACTACTAGCTCTGGACTGTATTTCCCACTTAGGTTAACCACTAAGTCTCCACCTCAGTGCCACAGACATCATGTTTACTGCCTCAGGTTTATACTTCTGGAGAGGACACGGTCATGGAAGCAGCTCTTCTTCCGAGGAAGACAAAATGAGCACTGAAGCGGCTTTTCTAGAGCCCTGAGCTAAGCTCTTCTTGTACAAATAGCTGACTGCGAAGAGGATGGATGCGAAGGACAAATATACAAGGATGTGGCTATTAATGAGTAGAGTTGAAACCTGTGACGTTGCTCTGGCTTCTACAGCACTGCTTCAAATGCTCTATCAGATCTGGAAACTCCCTGGCCAAACAGCCTTTTTATCACCATAAGAACAGTTAGCAGAAAGTGTTTCTTTAACCTCACTGCCCTTGTCGATCTCCTCCTCAGCAGACAACCACATGTATATAAACAGCTTTCTGAAGAAACTGGAGAGACCAAAGGGATCACTTCTGCGGAAGTAACGTGAACTCTTCACACTCGAGCGCCTGTCCTGGGGGCAGCGGTACGCGCCTGGCTATGCCCAGCTGCAATCTGCCTGAGCCGGACCTCTGCCTGCAAGAGGCAGAGATCCTGTAGTACAGCACTGCTCCCCATGCTAAGACTAACCGCAGAGGCATCACTGTAACTTCTAAGACAGCAGAGGGTTTTTAATTTCAGAGCTCTATGCTGCTGATGCAGAATCAGACCTCAAAAATGTAAAAGTCATTCATACAGCATTTAGTTCTCTCAATTATTTATCTCCCATCTACATAAACAGACCCACTCCACTCTCACCACACTTGTAACTATATTGCTGTATTATGGCAGATTAGCAGCTTCTTCTGCAAAACTGGTGGTATACGATTGGCTGCCAGGAAAAGTGAACATCCTCGGTCAAAGAGCATCTAACAATTAATATACTTCATTTAGCTGCCACCAATGATGTTACCAAGAGCAAAGTACAACAACAGAACTGACAGCCAGGCGGGATGGGGCTTTTTGCAAGTATTGTTTGAGCGACAATAAAACAAACCCCTCATTGTTTATCTGCCTGTGGAAGTGGATGGCACACAAACAGCTACCTACGTGTTTCTCGACACATAGTGGGAGATGCTCGGGCAAATTCATCACTGGAAGAGAACATATCCAACAGACTGCAAGCTGAATCATGTAAATTTGGGTAAAGAGAATCCCATTAAAGAAGCAAAATTAAGTGTATCAGATGAAAGATTTCATTTCTAAAGCCAGTGCCTGAACAAAAAACTCAAGCTACTTCGAAGACATTCAGGTCATTCAGACAATTATTTTAAAATGGCAGAGAAAGACAGTCTGATGATCCATGTATAGAAATAGGAGCCAGAAGCTCTGAATCATTCATAACAACACTTAGCAGTTATATCATCTGCAGATCTCAAAGCTACTCTGCAAAATGGATATGAATCGCTGGCACCCAACCACGGCTCCTCTGCAGTTGGTTGGCATCACACCGCTGCACCAGGAGGCCTGGAGAGCACGAGGGTGCTTTCCAAACAGCAGGCAGTAATTACAGCTTTTCTCCCTGTTTATCCACCTACCTACCTGCAATTCTAATTCAGCATTTCCCACGGCTGACAGTTATGGCTTTATCAAATCTCCCTCTGCACTAACGCAGGAGAAAAAGAAGTCTTCGTTCAATTCTGTGATATCTCTGGCAAATCTTGTTTTTTAAAAGCTGCTTGAAGGAGCTGTGTTTTATTCCCATCTCCAACAGCTGGATGGACTTGGTGGACTCCCCAGCATCCGTTGTATCTGAGAGTGATCCTTCATGTTACTCTTGTATTTAAGATTAACAAGGGGTTTAGCTGAACCCACCTTTCCCATCTCTACATCTCTGTGCTGTTTGTCCACAGTCACGTTTATAGACTGAAGCCCTTAGATTTGCTTTGCAAAAAAAGGAGGCTAATGCACAGAGAAAAGAACTGATGTGTTGAAGTAACAGAACGGCTCTCAATGACAACATCAGGCTCCGCATGGCAGGAGCTCTGGCTTTCCACCTGATCCCCTCAGTGCCGCTACACCCAGTGTGAACAATTTTTTTTTGAGGTCGCATATGATTCCCACAAAGTGTCTGTGCCACGACATCTCTCTGCTGTTGCATAATGGCAACAGCTGTTTCAGAGGGCAGAAGTGGAGGTCTGAAGGGCTATTTGCCTTTAAATACCTTGTTAACAACACTACATTGCTATTATCTCTCACTATTTCTGCAGCTACCTGTTGCAGCTGTATGGTTAAAAACAGAAGCAACTCTAACAACGGGGCAGGTACCTGTTTCCACGCTCCCTTCAGCCAGCTCTGTTCTTGCTGTGCCTGTGTGCCAAGTAACAAGGGCATCAGCTGTTTGTGATCAACTGTCCACGGAAGATCAGAAGTACTGCACGCTGAAACCCTACGCAAGTGTAAACCCTGGTGTGCTGCAGATGAACCTCCACGATAGGTCACATTTCTCTGAACTACTGCTATGGCAGACATGCAATTAAAAGAAAAAGAAAGAAGCAAAAATATCAAGAAAAAAGCTGCTACCAAAACCGTGTCTGTATTTCTACTGGTTGTGAAAGCCTCAGACACTAAAGTTTAAGCTTCTTCTGCACTGTCCATCTCTCAAGAAGTTTTACTACGTATTAGAGGTCCAACTTAAATCAACATTTGAGAAGAATTTTTAATGAAGCCTTGATTCACAGCCCATTTTTACTAGCTACCACTATGACTAGTGTAAGTCTAAAACCTTACATTATCTCAGATGCACCCTTTTACCTCTATTTGACCCCACAACTAAATTATAATCCAGGGTTATAGATACCCTCTCTTTCTTTCCATTCCAGTGATGGGATGACAGAACGACAAGCAAAATTCCTCTGCAGGTTGAGGCTGAATTACGAGGGGTAAAGATTTTACTGAAACTGGAAAATGACTGAGATTTGTCCTGGTCTCAGCTGGGATAAAGTTAATTTTCTTGCTGGTAGCTGGTACAGTGCTGTGGTTTGGATCTAGGATGAAAATAATGTTGGTAACATACTGATGTTCTAGTTGTTGCATAGCAGTGCTTGCACTAAAGTCAAGGCCTTGACAGTTTCTCACCTCACCAGTGAGTGTCTGAGGGGGCACAAGGAGCAGGGAGGGGACACAGCTGGGACAGCTGACCCCAACTGACCCAAGGGATGTCCCAGCCCATATGGTGTCATGCTGAAAAACAAAACTGGGGGGAGCTGGCTGGGAGTGGCCTGCTGTTTGGGGACTGGTTGGGCTGTGGTCAGAGGGTGGTGCATCACTTGTTCTGTGTATTTTTATCATTATTATTTTCCCTACCTTTTCTGGCCTATCAAACTGTCTTTATCTCAGCCCACAAGTTTTACCTTTTTTCTGATTCTCTCTGCCATCCCAGTGGGGGCTGTGTGGTGTTTAGCTGCCTGCCAGGTTAAACCACAACAGATTGCCCAGGAAAATACAGACTAAACCCATGGGGATAAATGAGATTTTATCTTGTAAATCTGGTTTTGGCAGCAGGGTCCTCATTTTTATATAAAACTTTGTATCTCACCTCCTGAAAGTATTCTGTAACACAGAAGTTGCCTTGTAAATGTATGTGTTTGAGGTATTTCTCCCAGTAACGCAAACATCATATAATGAAGCTACAATGACTTCAAAGGAAAAGGCTGCTCAGGGTAAAGCTGAAAAACATTTCTTGTCACCTAGACAAATTTTTATGAACTTGCTCAAGCAGAATAATTTTTAATATCATCTTCTCCAGGCATGCCTTCAAAGAGAAGCGAAGCTGCTTCCCCTTGACACTAAGCTGCAGAGAAAACCATTTCCTGGTCAAGCCCAGCTTGTGCCAAGATACTCCTCAGCCAAGCCACAGTGCCAAGTAGTGCCGAGAACTGCAACTCAAAGCAAGGACCAATTTTAACAAGCACAGCTTCCTGCTTCTCAAGGGTCTATCTGAATTCCTCCTCTTCCAAATTTGCTAGATATTTCTAAGATTTGTCATATATTTCTTTCCTTTCAATAACTATACCCACGTTTCTCCGCTAGCTTCAGCCAATACCCAGGAATTACTCTCACCTGCCCTTAGCTCGTTAGTTACACAAAAAATTCAGTCACCCACTTCCTTCTCAAGCCCATCATATGTGTCACTTTATTTTAATTTCAATATCATTTAAATTCAGTAATAACAGTCCTTAGTCTTCCCTGGGAGTACTCAGACTTTTTGAGGTCCGTCCATTATGTACTAAACATGAAACCAGGAATTCAATTTTTCAGAAGTTATATAAAAAAATTTTGGTAATTATTTTATTGTTCTTTCAGTTCATAGAGAAATTTCAAAAATAAATGTTATTAAAAATTAAGGCCCCAATGGACATCATCTTAATGTCATGTGGATTAATGACATACCTAAAATGCTTTGCTAGATAAGGACCTATCAGGAGATCTCTAATGCTTCCAGCAATTCCAGCAAAGTCCAGCTGAGTCCAGTATAAAACATGTCTGAAATCCCCTGAAAAGGGGGAACCTCACGCATCCTCCTGCCATTCACACTCTCCCATCTCTGTGCCAACTCTAGCACTCAGTTTGCAGCCCTCCAACTGCATAAATCCTGCCCCCAGCGCAGAGTCCAAGCCTGGGTTAAGGATAAAGAGATGGGGCGGTGGCAGTGTGGACTCAGGCCTCATTAAGGGGATGGTGAAGATACAGTCTAAGCAACCAGAAAAGAGAAAAGTTATGAAGGGAACAGAGAAATAGTCTGTCCGGAAGAGGGCAGTGACAGAAAGCAAGCTTCTGCCACAACCACCAGCCCACAACAGAACAGGCAACCTTGCCTAGACAGGGAACTCTGCATCACCATCATATTAAAAAATTTTAAAAAGAAAAAAAGGCCATTAAAAATACATTGAAGTATAAATTTTTACAACGAGGTTCACTGATGATACCAACTGATGTTGAAAACAGGCAGAATGCACATCAAGCTTAAAATGGTCATTCAAAACATTCAAAACACCATCAGGCTCCTTGAACTGACTCTTGAGCTGCAACCAGAGTCTCAGTGAGGAGTCACAATTCTGAAATAACTTACAAGTTAGTTTAAGGCATCTTTGGTACATGATGAAAACCAATACAGGGACGATCAGCTGAAAGGAGTTCATTATAGGTGTGTCTGATCTTCCCTTTATCCTCTCAGCCTCCATCACCCAAACACACACCTGCTTTTGGAGATAATTTATTACTTTTAATGACAGGTGCGACTGAGCAATTTTCATAGCATGGACTGGTAGCCTTAATTCTGCCAGGCATTTTTTCACTACAATGACTAAACAGCCACACTATTTTAAAAAATTTTATTTCCAACAATGTTACCAGGTAAATGCCAGAGACAGCTGATCCTATTCCAGTAGGAGGCTGGACTGGAGACCTCCTGAGGTCCCCTCCAACCTAAATTATTCTACAATTCCATGAGGCAAGTGTCTTTTTTTTTTTTTTTTTTTTTTTTGAGTCTCATGGGGGGTGGGGGGTAGAAATCAAATCAAAAAAGATCAAAAAACCACACCACCCACAAACCAACAAATTCCCTGCTGCCAAAAGGTACAGAATTGGGTGGCAGCAAAAAGGGACCTAGCAACTTTAATTTATTCTGGTAATGCTTCAAACTTGTCTATACTTCTCTGAAATTATTTTCATCTTGGGATCCGAAAATTCCTTACACCTCACTTGTTCCATTTCATAATACCATTTATGTTCACACATCTATAAGCAAAGTCACTCTGGCACAGTCAGTGGTATCTTATTTATTTCCCTGTGAGCGTCTCTTTGAAAAGAGTAAGCATGTAGAGCAACCAGGCAAGTAATACTAAAGAAAAGTCACCCAAAAAAGGCGGTATGTTCTTTATTTACTATCCACGTTTGAGTGTTTAAGTACGAGGGAAAATTTGACTATGTGCTTCCGCCCTACCGCACTGCTCTTAAATCGTCATATTCCCCAGAGTTAGAGTGCAGACTTTTGGTCAGTCCTAATTCTGTTTTCACACAACTTCACTTTAGCCTCTACTTCACCCTCCTTCAGCCCACACACTTAGATGTACACTTGTTGAAGGTTATTGCATTGTACATGTAACTCAATGAACCTGCTTTATGTCTTCTAAAGCTGTCAGTTCTTTGAAAACTAGTCCTCTTTCACATCTTCCTCTACATGGAAGTAGACAGATCTTAAACCATTTACTTAAATTCTTCCAACTGAGCCCAGGGATTTCATTCCCAGTACAGAAATATGTTGGCTGTCTCATCCAGAACTCTCCACCAGTCCCTTGGTACGTGTTAGCTGCTCTCCTCAGCAGGTAAAGGTTAAGGTTACAGAAGGTCTCTCCCAGGTTTCAACATGTAAATATTCAAGAATGAAGATTCAGGATTTAGAAGGTGTGCAAATAATAGTGAAAAGGATCATCAGTATCATTTTGGGGACAAAGGTAGTGCACTCTGCAAGCAAGGACAGAATGTCACTCTGCAAGGACCGACAGCAAAATGCACTTTGCGTAATCTGTCCCTTGCAGAGTCAGTGTAATCCAGATTATTCCACAGCCAGGATAGAAGATTTGAGAAGTATTATTCTGCAGAAGAAACTTCCAGCTGGTTCAGGTAGGATCTTCAGGTTTAAAATCAGGCAGCAGATTCAAATTCAGCCAAACCACGGAAGTCAAGTGCATTAGATAACTAAAAGATTATACAAATTTCCTGTACTAAAAACCCACTGAATGCTCTTTTCATCGTAAAAAAGGATTAGCACCATATAAACAATTTATGTAAGGAGTCTTTAATGATTTTATTGTGATGTGCTATTTAGCATTTGCAGAGGATCCGATTATAAAACTTTTACTTAGTTTTCCATGAGTCACCCTCTGAATAACATGTTTTGATTTACCTAACAGCAAGAACTCTTGGTAGGAGACTGTTTTACCAAATGTGGTCATCCAGGCCTTTCATCTCATTGCTGCTGGATGCAAATTCTGTACAGAAAAAGGAAATTTTGCTCATTGAACATTAACCAATTGTTCAGTCTCACCCAGCTTTGAACAAGTCACTCTGGCTGCAACGATACTCAAGGTTTGTCTCTCAAAAATCTAGCAATGTTTGGATCCTAAGTCGTACTGAATACACAGCTTAATGCTATCTCAAAAGAAAAACCAGTGAAACTTCTGGACCATGAAGCAGGAGAAAGGAACTCTGATACAATATAACACAGTCAACTCTCAAATACCTCCGGTAACAAGGAAGCTGGGGTAACCTAGTTAATGAAAAACCATCAGTAACAATACTGTTCTTTGCAAAGCTAGCTCCTGGCATCTTTGGGTGATTTTATTAGCTTGGCCATGGCATGGCAGAAAGGCACAAATCCACCCTGGGCCCCAAAGCAACGTGGTCGCCTTCCTCTAACACAGCACTTCAGCCTCAAGGGTTTCTGTGTCTTTGCACAGCACATTACAAAGCCTCCAACATCAGGGTTGTTTAGCCCAGAGTCACTATCACTGCTCTGGTATTTGGCCACAATAAAGTCACCACCCTAACAGTCTGCTTACGGACGTCACAGACCTGACCACGCACACAAGACTGCTTCAGCTCAAACGGCAGTGAACTCCTGCAGCATCCTGGGGCTGGGGTTGTATCAGCTTTAGATCTCCACGGGGACTGTGGTGTTTGAGGGCAAGATACTCTCTGGAAGAAATAATTCTAGCAAGCAAGAAATTGGCTGTTCAAAGAAGCAGGGAGAAGAAATAAAATATAAATAAATACATACATACATACATACATACATACATACATAAATACATAAAGAGTAAAAGCAGGTGCTGATAGAGAAGAAAGAAGCCACTTTCAGCCTCAGGAGAGCGGTGCCCTCCAAGGACTGCAGGTCCAGTACACAGTGCTACACGAGTACAAAGTACGTAACCTCACGTACACCAGACAAACAGCAACAGCCCTGAAACAATCAAAATGCTCAATGCCCATTCTCCTGAAGACACAATACAGGTAAAATTTGCTCCAATGTCCTTTTTCTCCATGACTAGCTCTGTTCCAAACACCAATAACTTGCATAACGCGAGACTGCTCAGAGCAGCAAAACTCAAGCTGTTGACAAAGGTGGAATATACAACAACATACCAATACTCTAAAGTAGTACATACATGGGTGGAAAGTCAGTAAACAAAACAAAAATAAAATACAGATGGTATGTAGCTAAAGCAAACTGTATGGTTCACTGCATACCTAGCAGGCCAAGAAGGAAGGGAAATTCCTTCTCAGGGTTTACGCGAACAATGAGTTTCCCTGAAAACTCCAGGAGGCCATTCCCAGCTCCTCTGCTGGCACCATTAATAGGAAAAGCAAATGCTGGAAAGGTTGTTTCAGTTCATTACTGACCTCAGTAAAAATCTCAGTACCGGTGAACTCGGGTGTAGATCGATGTGACCTCTTGCTTCAGAGCAGTGGTGTTGTTACAGCATGTACCACACGCAATGCTGATTTTTGCCAGAAAACACAACTGTCGATATGCCACCACGCTCACATCCATGTTCCAGCAGTCACACAGGTCTGATCAAACCAAGTTCAACGTCTTGCTGCTCAATCCCATGCTTAGGATACCAGCCACACTCTCCTCAATTTTAATACAAAGCATGAAAAAGACACCATGTGGAACCATGCAACTGCAGGTAAGGAGTAAACTCCCGAAAGCAAGTAACCTAGATATTATACATAAAAACCAGCAAGTGTTGTAGCCACTCTTATCAGAGTTGTGAATAAAATACACATTTTGGGATATGTCTGTCACCCCATTAGCTAGCAAACTTTTGGCAGCTGGGCATGCAAATACAAACGAATGTGCCTCTGAAATGCTTCATGACACTATGCTCCAAAATCCATCAAGAAACTCTTTAAAATCTTCTAAAAGCAGTGACACAGGGAACCATAACATCTAATGGCTATTTTCAAAAAAAACCTGTGACTCTTCTGCCACATTGTTTCTATTGCATTAAAATGTCAGTAATGGTTAAAATGTGAAAAATAGGAAAAGTCTCACCAATTCAAACCAAACCGCAAACCACTTTGTAAGATCATGGAATTCTACAAGTTAACAGACAAATGAACAAACATGCACACCAATAAAACTGCACAAGAAGAAACATGCCAGCTTCTATTTATTTTCATTTGCTGTGTTCTGCAGTTTAGGAAAAAAAGGGCCGTAGCAGTCGAGTTTTGTTAAAGGTGGAGGTAAATTTTGGAAGTTTTCATTAAAGAATTGAAAAATCATTTTCTTTTTCAAAATGGCTTCAATTCAAAGCAGGGATGTGAATGGAAAAAGTTACAAAAGCATTTCAGAAAACAGGGAAGACTGGAAGAAACATGAAGTCATCTACGGATAATGCTCTCCAAATATAAATTCCTACGCTCAGTCTTTTGGTAATACTTTGATGTGTGCTGTGGTTAAAGAGAGAGTTGAAAGAAAGGACAAAAAAGAGGTAGGTTCTTTATCTGCATGTACGTGCAAACTCATTATTGCAAAATTTTAGTTCAGATATAAAAGACAGTCTAAAACACTGGCACAAATTTTTACAGACATTTCCATCTCATGTTTTCATCGGGGTTTAGAATCACTGAAGAGTTTCCAATCCTGTGAACAATTCCAAATATTAGCCTGGTTTTACTGACAACAGGCACATAAAGTATGTACCAGGCATGACCTAGCAAGCCAGGAAGAAAAGGCTGGAGTAGAGAACTCTGCCTGCTCTTCTCATGTCCACTTTTTCAGCATACATGAGGACAAATCCTTCCTCCTTTAATCACTTGGAAATTGATGGTGAAAATACAAATATTTGAAAAACAATTCACTGGCTAATCACTGGAAAAAACAACTGAAATAGAGTAAGAGGAGACAGTATGACCTTGTTTGCCTACCTGCATCTCTTAGTTAGTCAGCTTCTCACATCTAATAAATGTATGTTAGAACTTTTACAACTTTTTTAGCAAAGAAGCTGAAATCCAACCGTTAAAGAGCTGTTATATGTTAAGTCCAGAGAAATATCCACAAAAAAAAAAACCAACCAAAAACCCAAAGCCACTAAAAAATGATGCAGTTAATCATTCAACAGAAGTGCCACGATAGCAAATCCGCTTGTGAGATTTATCTTGGGTTGGTCACCGAAGGTGTCAGAATCCTACTGATGTTGGATAACTGGTAGCTCATTTAACGGAATTTTCTGAGCAGAAATGCAAGAACGTACAATGAGGTACTACCACACAATCTTATTTTGCAGATGTTAATGACTATTCTGCATGTAAACTCTCCCTGTTCTTCAACTAATCCAATTTTTTTAGGCTCTAATCGGCTTGCAACTCAACACAAACAACTGGAGTATTGGCATGAGCTGTTATAGGAATACAGCTTAACCATTAATTGTAACTAATCATGTATTGTTTATCAAATCTTTATGGTCACTTGGAAGAATTCCCAGCTGTAGCAATTCTCAATTCTTAACAGAATATGTTTAATACAACAGCAGTAATGAATGAATTCAATTTCATTCACACAGTGTGAAGGAAGTAGAGAGAAGTAGGTATTATTAATTCTAATTTTCCAGATGGGAAACTGCAGCACAGAAGAATGCAATGACATGCCCAAGGTCACAGGCAGAGAACTATAATTTTATCTTAAAGGTTCTGATGTAAATTTTCCCTGCTCAGTACAGTTGACTGCTGCTCTCGAAAAGTACTCAGGGCTAACACAGCTTCCACACAGCATTTCAGAAAATTTACATTTTCAGAGACAAACTGAAATAAATTTCAACCATAAAAATGAAAACAGTAGAAGCCATATTTACATATATTAAGCATCTAATAACGCTTTCTAAAACCGGGACACGCAACCAGAGAGTCCTTCTTTCCTGGTGTCTCTTTAAAACTCATTACCCTGCCCTCTCCCATAAAGCCACCACTTCCTCATGCCCCTTGCGGTCACACACAGCCTGTTTGTAGGTGCTGTGCAAGCAAAAAGACCGAAGACTTGCTAGGATTAACACTCTGGGAATATTTCACCTGAGGAATCCAGAAATACACCCAATAAGAGATTTCTGGAAGAGTTCCAGAAGTGGCTATCTCAGGTAATATTAGCAAAATCTAAAGGATTTCCTTTTGGTCCTTCCTTCCACCCCCCCACCCCT
>NW_020799092.1:78607257-78625595 GCF_003259725.1 Athene cunicularia
AAAATCTTGCAAAAGCATTAAGAAACATAAAATTACTCTGTGATATTTAAGAGGCACTCTTAACACTGCTGCTTCAGTCACCAGCCAAACAAAACTTTTCTTTTGCTGTTAACATACCACTCGTCTCCTAACTGTAACAACCTGCACTTGCAGCCAGGGACCAGTAACACTTTTCACGCGCTGTGAGAACGATCGTCTCAGAATTAAATGCTGCCAATCCTGCATTTTCAGTTTGCAGCGAATTAACAATAAAAAGTATCAGGAAGTCCTACACTTCTGAAAGGACTTACTAAAAATATCCTATCCCGCCAGAGAAAATAGCAACGAGAACTTGCTCATCAGCTTACAGTAATGTACTTTCCCAACACAAAACCTGCTGGCGATACCAACAGTACAGAGAGATGTTCATCTTGGTATATGTGGATGATTAAAACAAAAACCCATTACAGACTAAATTTTGACTGCAAATACGCTGACGTCTGCTGGAATCAGCTTCACAACCTCCTCCTGTGGAGAGAGTTGTGATTTTCACCTGTGTAACTTAGATCTGAATCTAAAATCCCATTTCTCCACTCAAAAAAAAAAAAAAAAGTTACTGGAAAAGGAGCTCGCTGAGATCGATAGAACATGCCCATCAAGCAGCTGTACACACATTTCAAGTAGTTAAAGGAATAGATGATGATAAAAACATAACCATCTTTTCTGATAGAATTAAAGCACTATTAAAAGGAAAGAGACACACTAAGAATTACCTCCGTTCTTGCTGAAAGATACGTAGTCAGAACAAGACAAACTGCACGCTTCGAGCCGTTAATAAAAAGAAGAGCAAGCGAATGAATAGCTTTCAGATGAATCCAAATAGTTTTTGTTTCTCTGCTGCAGTTTCACCACTCCCACAGGGTAATTTCTATGTTCACTTTATAACGAAAGCAAAGTACAGGTCAGAATAAGAAAGGGAGGAGACCAGAAAAACTCCACTATGTTAGTCAAAGTTTGTCGTTCTTGCTATCTTGTTTTCAAATGAGGGAAACGGGGCTGCTGGGACAAAAGGGGATTTAGAGGGGGTGTTCTGCTTATGCTTAATAAACCAGAAGCTTGGTTCATCTGCATTTTATATGTTCTGATTGGTAAAAGCAGGAAGCAAGAAAACCTTTCAAGTGCATGATTTATGGAAAGATTATGACATGACTAAAAAGCACAGAACATGAAGGGCCAAATTCAGCCTTCATTTACATCAATGTAAAACTCTTATAACTGTGTTGCCTTTGACAGATTTATTCCGTTCAAAACAGAGTAAAACATTCTGTCTCCATAAAGACATAAAGTCATTTTAAAATCAGGATTTAGCTTCTCCTTTCCAAATACAGCAATTGTTTCAAGTCTGTTTGATGCAGAAATTCTGTACTGGACAAGAACCACAAAATCTACTTGTAGGGTATTTTTAAATACGTTTCTGCCACCTCTCAACTGTCACTCTGTCTCCAAACAATCCAGCTATGCTGATCTACGCACTCTTGTGCACCTACACACTCCTGTAAATGTTTTAAAATCTACTGTGAAAACCTAGAAGGTGGAACAGTCCGCAAGTGCATTGGAAACTCTCTCCTGCATTTCATAAAGGAAGTTAATGAAAGTGTACACTCAACTTTATTATTTGAGGAACAAAATATGAGGATGTAACGTCCAGCAAGGTACGGAAATTTCTGTTCAAGTAATAATGAGAAACTGTAATGGTCTGTTTTTTGCTGTGTTGCCAGCAATTAAGTCTACATTTCCATGAAAAGCTGGTAGAGTAGATGAGCTTCAGGCCATTTTTCTTTCTGCCTCTCATTGCATGGACATTTATACAAAGAGGGAAAAGTATTAGAGGTGAAAGAAAAACTGAAGAGGAATGTTTACCAGGGTGCTGGCTGAGTGCTAAAGAAAAATGGAATGTAACAAAGGGAGAAGAAACTAAGAGCAAACATTATGAAAGACAATGAAACAGAACTATCCTAGCAGAGCAGCATTTTTTTCAGTGGTGGCCTCAAAGCACTGCCATCCCTTGAGCAGCTCGCTCAGATGGCAGAAGGTTAAAAGCAGTGAGGAAAACCTGAATCATCTGACCTAAAAATGGAAAACAAGAGAGAGAAAAAAGAAAAGACTTTGTAGTACAAGCACACTTTTAATACGATGCCCTCTTTTAAATACTGAAGGACTCTACCCCCTCTTGACAAACACTTGGTAAAACAAACACAGATGTTTATGTGTGCAGGCAGTAGAACCATAATGCCAATTCATTTTATTAGGCTAGAGTCAGAAACCTGATCTGTATTTCACACATGGTAGCAGCAAACTGTGAATCAACTGGGTGAATTTTATACATTTTTTTGTGATACTACCAAGGGTTTCAATAGACTGTAGCTTTGATGGTGTTTTTAAAATGACACACAGATCAAGTGATGACACTGGCATCTAATAAGAAAGTAATAAAACATTAAAAAGCCAATTATCACAGATTTGTCTGTGTTGTCTGAACAGTAAGGCACAGTCTGAAGAGAACACAGGGCATGCTTTGGGTAAACAGCTGAGCAATAATGTATGTAGTTGAAAATACAGCTGGCAGTCCATAAAGTGGTTTTTGGTAAGTCTTTAAATAGGAAAATACCTGAGGATCTGATACACTTCAAAACAGTCAGACATGTCTCCAGCATCTGTGGCAGCAACCCCAACAAAGATTCAAAACAAGATAATGATTTTTTTTTTTTTTTTAATTAGTAACTGTTTATCATACTGTCCAGGAAGTGGTTCTGTTTGAGAAATCCTGAACAAAAGTGAGTGCTGATTTATAAACTTGTCTTCACTGGAGTAACTCAAGCACCCTTAACCATATGCAGTGAATAGATATAGGATTTATGTATACGAAACCTTCTGGGAGACTCTGCATTCATACAACAGTGACTAGATTACTGGTGAGTTAGCTGCTATCAGGACTGGGTTTATCTTACTCAGCTACAGGTGCCAAAAATTACAGGCTTCCTTTAAACTATATTCTTGAGCAGCTGTCAAAAAAAGAGGCAACTGCCGATGGTGAATCTTGTTAAATTCCTTAGGAATAAAAATTTACATGAACATCAGAGAGAGAAACAGCTTTGCAGGTCAGCATGACAGTGAAACAGACTTCTGAATTCCCTTAGGCAAAAGCTACTTTCTCCAACTGGAATGCAGAGTTTCCCAAAAAGAGATCTTAGCATGAAAAAAAAAAAAACCAAACCTCAAACCTGTTGCTCTGTTTCTCGCTAATTAACTCAAAAGTTACTGGCAGATTGGAGATGGAGAAGGGTAATGGAGACATATAATCACACAGATGGAATTCAAGGGAGGAACTAGACAGAAAAGGAGTAAAAAAGAGTATGGAGTAAAAACTTAAGGAGTAAAATCAGAGAAGCAGCTCGGAAGAACAGAAGTTGTAGGCAAAGATGCCATGTCCCTGACCAACACGGCTGCAGACCCGGAGCAGGACTGACCTCTGTGGAACATCGTGTGTCACCAGCAGCAGTTGGGAGATGCACCGAGCTGTGCTTCGGGGCAGCCCTCACGACCCTGGCAGAAACAGCATGTGTTCGTACACAAGGTAACCAACCATCTCATTCTGCAAATATACTCTAATACTTGTGGCTTATTAAAAATGTCTGGTGTTTTGTTGTTTTTTGTTTTGGGTTGGTTGGTTTGTTTGTTTAGCACCTTTCAAACACTGGATGTTTCACAAAACTTTGACCGAAGTTAAACTAGAAGAGAAAAAAAAAAAAAAAAAAACTCCTGAATCGCAGTCTTCCAGAGTCATCTTCTTATAAATCAAAATCCTTTAGAAAAGATAATGAAGATCTAAACGATCTAAAAACCAATACATTTCTAAAAACATGACGTTCTTCCTTCAGAGTGAAGACAACTCGGAGCTGGTTTGAGTTATGGGAAGAATTAAAAGCAGCCAGAGACTTAGAAGGGATTGTTCGTATCTGTCAGGGAACCATATATCTGATGCTGCCAACCCGTCTTTGTACCACAAATAAGTAATGGCAAAGATGTTCTTTGAACTGCTGCATTTGAATTCCATCATTCATTTCCTCAGGGTCCCCACCAAAAATTGCGGAAGAAAAGTAAATCTAAAAAATTCTTTCTAGGTTGATTACACACAGGAATAGGAAAAATAAACGCATGCCTGTCTACTAGTTCATTCAAGACATACGCCAGACAGGAGGTATTAGTCACTCTTCTGAGCACAATATTAGGATGTTGACTGCAGCCAGTCAAGACTGACGCTTAAGAATGGAGCCACCAACTTTGTTTCCTGGTCAAAAATTCACAATCAAAAGTGATTTCTCAGAGGGAGGGTTAAACATGGGAACAGAGAAGAAACTGAGACTTGGAAGGTTACTGTGCCCCAAAGTTTAATTATCATGTAATTCCTCCAAAGGAAAGGGAGTGTTGCTGCATGACACAGCCAGCAAAACATGCAAGAGTCACATCCTGGTAAAGGGTTGGAGCTCCAGCACATCTGACCTTGGAGGGCAGCTTTATGAAGAGGAATGCTGGCCAGGTGAAGATAAAGGGAAGGAATGCAAAGTAAAGGGAAAGGGATTTATTTCTAGGAGGTATTAGGAAAATACGGCCCTTCTTGTGGGCGAGGGCTTATGTCTGGATCCCCAATGTCCATCTCAAAGGATGAACCAAGTAGGCCTTTCTCAGCCTTTTCCAAGTCCGGGGACACCCCTCATCCTCATGTAAGTGGTGCCGTGAGGCCGCAGTTCAGCAGCATCACCAAGGGTGATCACCATTAACCACCTCTCACACCTTGGCAAACCCCCGCAAGAGCGGTGAATCAAAGATCAACTTTCTATATGCTCCATGCTGCAGGAGGGCTGCCCGCTGTCTCTGGGGACTGAGGTCCACCTGAACATTCCTTCCGCGGTTCCCCATCGCTTCTGCCCACCCTGTCCCCTCTTCCCACTCAGAAGGAATACTGCAAACTAAATTAGTTTAATAAGCCATTTCTATGCACAATACTGTTTCAAATTATATGTCCATTACAGTGTCTTCAAATGAATCTGAGGATAGATTTGACTCACTTTGCAAAATCTGACTCATGCTTCTTGGGTATGGAAAAAACACAGTTTGCAGAGTTGACTCCTGTAGGCTGTAAACTCTTGAATCTCACTGTAGCTTTATTTAAGCAACAGCCATGTTACCAGACCTCTAATTCTCTATGCATCTTGAGCATTGGAGCAGAAAACAGGGAGAAACAGTAAGCACAGAGTGAGTTAAAATAGCTACCTTTTGCTAAGGCAGGAGCACATGGCATACATGTTTTCTGAGGAAGAAGCTAAATATGCTTTAAACAAGGTATGTTTCATTTTGCTAGAGATAAATTTCACACTCGAAGTCAGACTAAAAAAAAAAAAAAAAAAAAAAAAAAAAATCAAGTCAATATTAGATGTTTGCTTAGCCAGTTTAGCTTCTGGCTACAAAGGCCAAACTTTCCTATTAAGCCAGTTTTATAAGATTATACCGCCTTTGACTTCTGATGAATTACTTAACCTGTTATGAATCTGGATTGGCTCCTGTTAACACCATGTGTACACAAGAACCACCAAACCTGTGCCAACTAATGACATGATGGGAAAGCTCCTCCCTTTATTCTTTTTACTGGTGCTCTTGGTTATTGTTTAGGTTCCCCCCGATGAGGTTTACACACTCACCTTTCACACACCAACTGTGCAACTACTGGAGCTCCAACAGGCAACAGAAAAAAGCATACAAAGCTTTTTTTGCATTTTCAAATATACACTTCCCTAGTGGATAGAATTTCATTTAAGGCTAGCTCATTCAAAATGATATGAATGGTTTGTAATGTCTGTAAACATCAGATCCGTTCTAAGGACATACTCAAAGGCCACTACTACACGAGCAGCTTCTGAGAGACAAAACTACATTCACATTTCTTTTGAAATAAGCAACTACTTAAGTAAACAAAGTATGATTTTACTTGAAATTCTTTTTACTGAACTGCTAATTGGTTATTCACTATAAACTCACAATTTTTAAATGCTTCATAGCGCAAAGAATCTTCCCAGGAGGCAGATTCATTTATTGAAAGGACTAAGAGAGAAAATACGTTCAAGATCAGTATGACCTGTCTGAAGTGCTAGACACTTGGTTCCATTGTGCCACCGGATTTGAGGGGTTTTATATCAGATGCTGAAGAAGTCCAGAAAATGTCGGTATCATCCCCAAGCAGTACTGTATCATGAGAACGCAAGTTCAGCTTCCTTCTAGCACTTCCACGGCCCAAGAGAGGAAGAGAGATCCAAAGATGATTTCTGGATCCAGCTTGCAAACTCACACAGAACACTAGTTATTAGCCAAGCCCCTGCATCAGCCCTCCGGTTACCTACAGGGGGTACTGAGAAAATGCAGCCAGACTCCTCTCATGAGCACACACCCAAATGTCAAGCAGCAACAGTCATGAGCTGCAATAAGGCAAATTCAGATTAGACCTAAGGAAAAAAAGAAAAATCTTCAATATAAAAACACTGGAAGACAGAATAGAAAGGTTATCAACTCTGCCCTTGGAGATTTGCAATTTGTAAAGGCCCTTAGCAGCTCAACCTAACTTCCAAGTCAGTCTTTGAGCAGGAGATTGGACTGCCTGAAGAGTCAAGCCCAGTTTAGCACTAGCGTGATTCAATGAGACAATGCAGCCTGCTTCAAAAGCTCTACTCGCAAGATACCCGTGATCCAGCAGCACAGCTACGTCCCGACTGAGCACCAGGCACAGCTGTGCAGATGAAGTGCAGTTACACGCTGTCCTCCTGACCTAAAGGCTTCTGTTGCTTCTCCCAGGTTCTACTTCCCCACAGACTGTTACCTCAGCACTTTGCCCTACCCAAAAAAAGTGGAAGATCTGGGTCCTACGTGGTTTGAATTTTCCCTCAGGTAAGGAAACAGAAAATATCTGGCAGCAATTTGATCAAAAATAGCAGCTGTTTGTTATGCGAGACTTGTGGATGGGGAATGTGAGGTCCCTGCCAGCTAACTCACCTACCTGAACAATGACATGCATCGGCCAATCCTTCACACCAGCTGAAGAACATCCTTCCAAGAGGACATTCCTCCATTAGAAACACCACCTCTTCTCACAAAATCACCTACAGCAATTACTGAAATTAGTCAACGATTTCCCAAAAGTCACAAGTTGTAGACTAAAACTAGTCACTCAAAAAAACCTACCAAACAACAAGTTTTACACTGCAGAACACTGATTGCATGGAAATGTGCTTATTTCATCAAAATGGTCTATAAAAGGCAACAAGATTGGCCGGCAGGACAGTCTGTCCAGCTTCCTGCCAGGCTGTCTGCCAGCCTTAGGGTGGGTACTCCAAGCTCCCTAATTCAAAAAATAAAAATCAGATAAGAGAAGGCTCCCATGGGATGGGGATTCTGCTTCCTGTGGCTCTGTAATTAAAATAAATCCTGTGTAGGTATACGTGTCAGGAAGGACAGGGATGCCTCTGCTACCACACAGCAAGAATGGCTTCTCATCAACAGAAAAAATTTAGGAAAATTTATTGTATTTCAAAGGACAGATGCCATTGGTAACAGCACAGGAGGGAGAGGATGAGACATCTCTACACAAATCTGTGAGAGGGAAGACAATAGCAAAAAAATCCAAACAGCAAGACAACAAATGGAGGTGGGGAATCCCTGTCTTATCCCTTCTGCAGTGTGTATGCAGCTACTGTATTTAATTAAAATAAGTGACAGCTAGCTTGTATACATACTGCAGGGCTTTTCACATCCCTGAACTGAAACACAGCCATGCTCAGTAGCCACCCTTCAGGAGTACACTCTCTCTGTGTTTCTAGACGTGGAATACAGATGCTCTGTCACAGTACAGATGCAGCAAGGCGGACGGATCAGTGCAGAACAAAAAGCCCAAAGAGTTCTGCTTTTATACCATCTACTTCCTCAGCTCCGTACACGGGATTCTTGCCAGGACATTGGTAATGTTAACGGAGACTGCAAAGCTGCACATCAGAGTGTCAGGCTGCTTCTGAACAAGGGTGTTTCGCTGGATAGTCGTTTCTTCTAAGCGTGGAGATTTAACTCGGTTGAACTAAACTATTTCTGCAACACTTGGCTGTGCAAGATGGATGTGTTTTCCTGGTTAAACACTGCATCCGCACAGTTTAATGCCTGCTTGAATTCACCACTCACATTTGCAACAGTTGGAACATCTAAAGAGGACAACTTCTCCCTGCACAGAGATTCATACGACACCTGGGCAAACTGTCCACTGCTGCTGAGTAAGGGCACATCAGCCTTTCCCATCCGAGGGCCAGAAGGTGATTAGGTGTTCAGGAATGCTGCTGACGTGCTGTGCCACAGGACCCGATGATGATGCAGAGTACATTAATAGCCTGACAGTGTGCTTTCTGGTGATACTATCTGTATTTCCATCATCAGGCTATAGGTCAGCCACCTGATACTCCAAGCTCTAGTTGACTGATGTGTAAGATTAGCTGATATTAATGTAAAGTGCTCTACAAAGGTCTGTCACACCACAATGTTTTGAAACTCCAGCCTGCTAAGTAAAATGAACAAGGAAATAATTCTTGCCAGACCATGCCCCTAACAGAATTAGAGACGCAATGTACCCAACCGTACTCTCAATTTGAAGCTGTACAGTAGATGTTTGGACAACAGAAAGGATCAGTTAAATTCTACTTTAAGCAGCTGCAGATCATCAGTCAATCAATACCATTTGTAAAAAAAAAAAAAAAAAATCCTATTTAATTCTTGTCTTTGGGAAAGCATGAGTGAGGAGGAAAAGGATTTTAAGCAACCTTACAGAAGTCTATAACCATACTAATTCAAGATTTTCAAGTGCTTTACCAACAGCAAGTAAAACATACATCTTTCTGACAGAAGAAATGAAGCAGGAAAATGCAAAGCAACTTGTCCAAGCTCATGCAACAGAAGTACAAACAGAATACAGGTCTCCAGGCTCCATGTCTGTATCCTATTACCCTTTTATTAATAAAAATAAAAATTTTGCACTACAACAAGGTTTTCCACATAGGTTTAAGTGTTGATTCCGAACACCACCTCCAGAGATTTTTTTTTCTGATGTGACATCACCTCACCCATTAGCTCCTACTCTATATACATAAAAATACAGGAGAGATTTAGTATCTCACAACCAAGAGAAAAAAAGACAATCCTAAATTTTAAATCAGAAAGCAAATTATTTTTTGTATGAACATACTGAATACAGGTTTGAACTAACACTCATTCCTGATCTTATGAGGAAAGAAAACACTGCTTTGAAACTGCGGGAAAATGAAAAGTGCTAAGAGGTTACTAAATGTATATATTTAAAGTGTTCCTATCCCCCCCATTAATATGATGTAGAGTGTATTTTATGTATTATCTGTCCAGCTACATATACATTTCACTGCAGGCAGTCATGAAACAAACAAACAAACAAATCAAAAATGCTGACAAATCCACATCATCAGTGTTATACTTTTGGAGGGAACTATAAGGATGAAGGCAATTTTTAAGAGCATCCCTTTAATAACAGATTTACTTTTCTTACACATGCATTCTGTAGCTTAGACGCAGACAGTTTTGCACTTACAAGTAGAGCAGTGGGTGGCAGGCCTCCTGAGAATTTACATAGCTTAATACAGTAGCATCCAGAGACATCAGCTAGCTGTAAATGAGCTAGATTGGGTATCAGAAGCGGTACATGTGCCATCTGCACTGTGCTTTGCTCAGACTAATATATCCGGCTTTCCAACGACACAAAATAGATTGGGCAGAGCTTGTCACGCTGAAGAACGTACAGTATGGCTTGTGGTGCCTTCGCTGGCCACAGAGCATTTGAAAACGTCCTTGGGTTCTGGTCCCTGCACCGCTGCATACCTGTCATACCACTTCTACACCGCGAGTGCTCTCTCTAAAGCTCTTCTCCCCCATTATCAGAGTAACAATCTGCAGAATTTCTGAAAGCAAGCTTTAATTGGATAATGTTGCCTTGTGTACAAACAATTAAGTACTTTATTTTCAAAGCCATCTGGGCTATTTAAACTCTTATGTTACACTGAAGGTAGTAATATATACCTAAACTCCTAAGACACTGGAAATCTCCGTGATTATTTTTGACAGATAAATCCACCAAGACGTAAACTTCCCCTCTGCATCCCCTGTTCTGCCTTGTCCTGTCACTCGGAAGCTGATTCCACATGGAGAAAACCACCTGTTTCAGACAAGCTTAGTCTCCTCCGGAGTCTGCCCCATCCAGAAGGACTGTAAGACACTGCAGACAGTGGATTATCAGTGAAAGAAACCCAGAGGACCATCCACGTAGCAATCACCCCTCTAAAAGGAACAGCAGCTCTCCTGGAAGGCTGACAGAGCTGGTTGTCATTTTTCAGCCTGAGCAGTCACTCTAGTCCTCCCAAGCCGGTGAACCAAAGAGGATGTTTATAGAAGAAAGGGCTTGTCTCATGACAACACAGCAGCCAGGGTGAAGGGGAAAAAGGCAAGAATTTCTTCTATAGAAGATGAGAGACTTCAGACTCACAGAAGAGGTGCTGGAAGACTAGAAAGGGGTGCCCTTCAGGCATGTTCATCACTTAATGTATCTGTAACAGTCTGATGTTTTATATTTTTAAAAATACTCTTTTTTTTCTTTTTGTATGAAGTTACATTTTCCCCCACTTTCATGCAAGACTCCAAGCACAAAGCAAATGAAAATGTGTGACATAAATACAATATATGAAACTGTAGGCTCAGGAAGGCTGAACTGGTGATTTCTGAGGTGGAAGTAAACAGGTTGTACGGCCTCCATCCCTCAGAGAGTGTATGTTAGGAGCAGTGATTTCTCTGCCCATCCCATGCTGGCTTATACGCAGGTGGAACTCGATGACTAAGGCTGCTCACAAACACTTGGTGTCTTTGCAAGTGAAAATGGGTTGTGATGTAACAGTTCACAGCAACATCAGAGATTTTTTTTCTAGCTAAAGGCTAAGGCTTTTAAACATGTTTAACAAGCCATGTCCATATGTTAATAAACATGTCAGTACTGTTCTGTATTAATGTGAATACATAATGTGAAAAAATAATGTGATAGTAGGCTATAGGAAACAGCTGTGAGTCATATAAATCCTTTAGGATACAGGCTCCCACCCCTGAGCTACAGAAATGAGCCCCAGCTAGGGGAAAATAAAATCTAAATAAAGTCTAATAATGATGTGTTAGCCTCAGAGTTTCATGTTAAAAAGTACTATAAATGCACAAGTATTTCTATAATCAAGATTTTTTTTTTTTTACCCAGCATTTCCACAGAAAGAGGTTTAAGACCATCAGTACCCCATCCTCTGCCTGATGCTCACTCTTTCCAGCACAAAGAGACAAATACAGCTGCAGCTTATACAGGTAGAAAGTTTATTTAAGATCCTGCACTCCTCCGCTACTCCGTGGGTGTTGATGTGCAGATGTATCTGCCCGAGAGAACTGAGGAAGACAGAGTGAGCGCCGCTGCAAGCTGGATACCTAACTGACCTCTGAATTTGCATTTTCAGGTTGCAGATTGGTCAAAGATCAATTTCTAGGTAAATTCTGGATCTTGCGTATCTAAAAACATATGAAGGGAAGTAATTTTACCTTGGATTTTGAGCAAGTAATTAAAATATAAGGGTTTGCTGCTAGGTGTCTTCCAATTTCAAACACTAGAAATCTTTAAAAAACTTAAGTTTCAGATTATCAGACAGACTCTGATTAAGATAGAGCACACTGGTGAGGAAGGCAAGAACACATCCTATTTACCACTTGGCTTAGGAATGTATAAACCAGCTCCTGTGAATACAGGTGTATATATTCCTGGTTGATACATGACTTTTTTTTTTTTTTACAGTTGCAGAAAAGTTGTTTTAGCAGCTGTATTACTGTGAGAAAGTGGAGGGGGGGGAAGATACAAGAGTCCCACTCCCTGGGGCTTCTTGTACCCTAGAATATGGCTGCAGACAGAGAATGCAAGACTTATTGACAGCCCATCCTTTAACCTATATATGAAGCAGAGTGAGCACCACAGATCACTACAGCACACAGCTCCTACTGACATGGCACAAGAGCAGTGCTCCTACAAAGTACATATAAAAATATCACAGTGTTAGTGGTGATGCCAGAATTTTGTGTATGAAGCCATCATACCACAGACACCACTCATGAAATGGAAATCTGATAAAACTAGTCTTAGCGCACTCCTCTCTTTGCAAACCACACATTAAAACTTACAGGTACTTTCATATCTGACAAAAATTAAAAGTGCTCTTTTAAAAATAAGTTGTGTTTTTATGTTTCTAAGTCATCTAGAAGACAGCACTGTCAAACAGGGAGTTTCTTTCTGAATACCCACTGCCTGTGTTAATGGCTACTTCACACACATCCACTAACGCTGACCTCTCTGTTGTCTCCATTTATGCCATATGTGCTAGTGGACCTTCTCAGAATAAAACACATACCTGAAGAGGAAAATTGCTTTCTTTACCATTACTGCCTGTACTTTTCTCTTCAAGCCTTCCTCATCATTCACCTCCCTCAGCTATCAGACTGAACGGCAAAATGCTCACACGTGCAAGGAGCAGGCTGCCTCAGGAGGTCAGACATTAGGATTAGGCTTTTACTGCTGAAAAGTCAAAACATTAACATATATCACTGTATCTGAAATCTGAAGCAGACATGGTATCCTCACTTCACAGGTACAAGTGACAAACACAACTGACAAAGCAACTCTGTGGAAGGTACACGAGTCCACAGAACTTCAACTGTCAATAAAAAGCTTTTCCTCATCTGATCCATTTATTAGACCATCCTCCATCTTCACACAACCAACCAACAATTCAAAGAGGACTATGGCAGCAAATACTTCTACCAATCCCCAAAAAGTTTGTGTGCATACACACACGTATATAAAATGGTCCCAAACATTGCCGTTTCTGCTGTAAGACATTAACTGCAATGAGTATGTGGATATGGCACAACAAACTCTTGCTGTGATCCTACAGAGAAGTAACCTTTGAGCCCACCTTTTAAGTGCAGAGGTTATTCCCTATCATGACTAGCAGCATCTATGAATGTAACAAAAGCTATTTTAGATCATTTTAAAGTACAACATTGAAAACCCTAAGGTGTATGCCTTGTAGTAAGAGTCTGATTAAAACACACAGTTTAAATAGAATTCTCTCCATTTGGCTGAGGACATTAAGAATACAAGGTTCCCTTTTCCAAAACTAAGGTAAAATCAGATTTAAGACACTAATCCGCCATAGATCTTGGGGGAACCGCAAAGGTTCATTTCCTATCCTGAGGTAGGGAAGAGCATCAAGAATCCCAGACCCCAAAGCCTGACTACTTTAAGGAGACGCCCGTGAAGGAACTAACACCAGAACTTACTGCTTCTCTCAGCGTAGAACAACCTAAAGGATGATTCCAGCATTGGATGTCCAACATCAAAACAAGAAAACCATAATATTTTGGAAACTTAACAAATTTTAAGACCAAGGGATTCAGTCTCTCCTGGTATAACCTCGTGTTTTCATCTGGACCTGCAGCTGTTCAGAGACTTTTGGCAAGAACATCTCCCTTTCCTTTGCACACATGATGTTCCAGATGAACTACTGAACAGACAGACCTGGAAACATAATGCTGAGGCCTCCTTACGGGCTCCTGGCAGAATTCCTTTCTTACCTGCTCCCAGTAAGTAATGCCTAATTTTAACAGCCTTTTCCAGTTGTCAGAAAGCCACACAGGTTATATCATGTGTGGCAACCCTCCAAAGATCAACAAACCACGTATCCCAACTTAATCATCCTTGCACGTCTGACAATTTATTGAATTACAACCTACCTCAAGGACTGCAGCATTCACTTTGGATTTGTCCCACATGCGGTCCTGCTGTTTCTGAAGGGCACCCTGATGACAAACCCAAACGGGCACAGGCTGGCAACACAGCACAGCACACACTGAGGTGTTGCTACAGTTTGTACACACCGTGAGAACCCAATAAATAGAAATGGCACTCAGTCTATACAAGTAAGGCTTTCATAACTGTCCTGGATTAATCTTTTTTCACTGTACCACCATTTATGACAAAAAGGCAACTATGCACACTGCACCATCTCCTAGCCTCATGTGCAAATGGGTAGGGAAATTAAGGGAAGTCTTTGGTCATTTCATTAATGGTTTTGATATTAATTTTGAGACAAACCCTTTCTTTATACGAAGGGTTGCATCACACTACACCACATCTTTCGTTCTTTACCTGGCTAGGCATTTCTCAACGTAGTCGAACATGACACTCTAATAGAAAAGTTTACTGTAAAATACCGAGAGAGAAATCAGGATAGCAGGGAGCACTGGGCAACAGCAGTTCACCAGAACAAACACTGGCGACTTTGTTATCACTTTCAGCACTGACTGTATGTATTGCAGGGAAAAAGTTGACCTGGTTAAGAACTTTTCCATTTCTAACTATGATCTCTCAGGGAATGTGCTAAGGAAACAATCGTCCTACTGAATCATTTCAAGAATTTTACAGCCAAGATGATTTATTACCATAAAACAGGTCTTGGAAACAAGAATATTTGAGGAGACTCAATAGCTATTAAATCAGTGTGGAAAACATGATGCTGAAGGAATTGCATATGCCTGACACATGTTCTACCACTTTTTTTTTTTTTTTTTTAAAATAGAAAGTATCTATAAAAAGCAAGTCTGTAGAATTACTTAAACTTTTCAGAAAAAAAGAGACACAGGTATAAATTAAAATGACATTCATATAATTAATAGAAAAATTATAAATAAAGCACCACACAAAGGCTGTTTGACAAACTGGAGTCATCGATAATTTCAAAACCTATGCGTTAAAAACACTCATCCCTTAATAAGCAGGCTGAGACACAGTTTGCAGACATACATATTTTAAAGTTGAGTCAACTATACATAGAAAACCTCATACAATCTTTTAATGAGTCCACTTGTCAGCCAGTGCGAAACCAAATTCAGAATACTCTTAGGTTTTGTTATTACAATTTCAATATAGATGTTGTTATCACATAGCACATGCTCTGCTCAAGACAGTTAAAAGCATCTATCTTTAAAATTTGACATTGCCTACTACGAGTGAATCAGGACGATCTGTAAGGCTTGCTATCTAAAATACCACTGGAAAACATCCTGATTTCTTGACCAAAATGGGAAAAACTTCTGTGCTAAACCATAAACACATACAGTACTCTCAAGTAAATGTTTTTAATATATTCAGAAATACTCAGCCAACTGCAGCAGCCCTAAAGTAAGGTTAAAGCTTTTTTTACACCAGCTGATATTACTGGGAATGCTAACAAGCTTTGGAGCCCCAAAGCCCCTTCCAACCCTTCTTGTGCTCCTGCAGGTCTAATTCTTCAAATTTTATCAGAAACAGTCAAAGAAGAGATAAAGCCTTTCCCTGCAAAGCTCTCCTCTCCACATCCTTGCACCACTGCTGCTACAACAGTAATAATACAATTACAGGACACAATCTTCAACTACTTTATGCCTTGACACAGTGATGAGAAAGGGACAGAAATGATCAAGCCAATGCAACTCACCCTGAACAATGTGGCTTGAAACCAGGGAACTCAGAAAAGTTCTACAAACTGCATATGTTACAGTCAAAGAAATGAGGAAAATTAATTGCCTTTTTAATTAAATGGATGTCTCAGAACAACTGGCTTATACTCTTATAGAAGAGGAAAATGAACATTCTTCTTTGACTTACTTCTTGGATTGTCCTGGTTCACTTGTACAACTCCGTCACTTATTTCTCCTTCTGCAAAACAACAAAGAAAGAAATTGTGTTAAAAAAAGTATTTGCTTGAACTGAAGTTTCTCATTATATTGTTAATTAATGCTTGAAGCTTATGGTTTGCTTTTAGTTGACACCAGAAAATACTTCCATCATTCATTTCTGTTTCTCTGATTTTGACTGCCAGAATATTTCTGTTATATGAACCTGCTCTATCAAGCAGTTGCGGAGACTGCCTTGTGATTTGAGCACAACAACACTGAAGAACTGGAAATAAATTCCAAATCCTACTGCAGAGTTTACCAAAGAAATTCCTCAAAGCCATAGAGAAAGTGAAGAAATGTAAAGAAGGATTTAATTGCTCAGAGATAGCTACGTAGCGTCCTGTTAGACTCCCTGACTGTTCCTTGTTGGCTTCCAGTACCTATTTCAGGAAAGCGATGACCTTCCCTTGGTCTCTGGTCATCTCTGCCAGCCCTGTATTTCAGGCACCCTAAGACACTTCAATGGGCATTGAGTATGAACAGGTTGGCCACTATGTCCTGCTCTGTGCTTTGGATTCAAATGTGTAAAACCACGGAGAGTATATCCATACCTTACTGGGAGTTCATTAGTGTTTGTGTAAAGCATTTTGAAGATGAAAATCAAAAAGCAAGCAACCAAAAGAACCCAAAACCTAAAAAAAAAATCTACTGAGTTATGAGAGCATTGTCCTTAGAAAGAATGTTCTAATGTTACATTCTCTCTTTAGCCACATAATTAGCAAACCTTCAGCAGAAGCAGCAAAAAATTCCTCATTCTCTTACTACTGCCAAGTAGTGACCTGGAAGAACTACTCAAACCTCCATAAAGAACTGGTATGCCTCAGATAATGGAATAACTAAATAACAGGGGATGTACTGGAAAATGATGTACAGAGACATCTCATCACTCAAGGACAGCACTGTTCTTGTTCTGCTGAAAACGGTAATTTACAAGAAAAAATGAAAAAGGAAAAAAAAAAAAAAAGAGATGGAAAGAGGACAACACCAGTCAAAGAATCCTGACTCTGGCCACGGTTTGCAGCCAGAAGAGGATAACAAAGCAACAAGTAAATGCCAACGTGGATTTGTCAACCTGCTTAACTTCCAAGAACTCAGAGAGCCATGGGATTCACCACAGGCACCTGAGCCTGTTAGTTTTCATGTCACATCATACTGTTTTCTCCGACATCAATAAAGGAAGCATGGGCTTCATAAACACGCTGTGGAATCGGATGAAAAAAACATATCCAGAAAATAAAACTAGTAATTGTTCACAGTGGTGACCACGCATTGATCTCCGCATGTGGTATCCAACCTTTAGCATCAAAAAAGCCCCAATGCGTTCAGAAGGAAACAGTGTCTCATTAATTCATCAAACAACTATGCTTAAGAAGTGTTTTCTGAATCTTAATCAACTGAAGTTCTAAAATCCCAGACTGAAATCAATACATATATCATTAGGGGTTATGAAATAATCTAACTCCTTTAAAAGGGATACCATTAAATTTCAAGCTACTTAATTTAGCAAAACAATAGAGCTTTATAAAGCGTGTTTTTCCCTAATGACCTGGCCACTATTTTTGTTATGCTTGCCTCTAAAATGCACAGCCAATGTTTGTGGGTTTTTTTTAAAAAAAGACATTTCCTTTTTTTCAAAATGTTGCGAAGAAAGAAAACAACCCAGAAAAAAATTAAACTCGGAGTACAATCAAACATACAAAAGGAAAACCACACAAGTACAGATTTCATCATACTCCTCCAGATTTTAAATAGATCAACATATTTTGAAGATGGGTGTGATTTTATGCTAGCTATGCCCCTTTAAAATTGGCAACTACATTTAATTCAGTGGCTTCTTATTCCACATTCCAAACTCCAGTTGAAAATAGATCTCACAATGGAGTCCTACAGCTGAATATACTCTAGGAGAAAACTATTTCCTTTAATTTATTCCTAATTCATTTGCATGACAGTATATCATTAGTATATACAAAAAATATGTAATATACTAAGAGGAGAAATTGTGCAGTTAAAGAAACTCACAACACACCAGTGAAATGAGCTTGGAAGTTAAACAATAAACTTGTGTTGTTTCTTTAAAAAAAAAAAATTATATATTTTATATATATATATCTGTCTCTTATACACATCTGATGTGTATAAGAGACAGCTCCATACCTCCAGAGCTGACCAGTGAGATTTGTTAGATGAATGAGAGATAACACAAGCAGAAAGCAACAGCACTTATGGAACTCCTTCACAGGAAGAACAAATGGCCAGTACTGGGGCTTGCTGTTGCAAAGGAATATGAAATTCCATTTATTCTCCTCCAGAAATCAAATACAGCAGGCTCATGCTCAGCAGAGCAGCAGAGGGTTTCTCTTTTTTGGTAAGCAAGGCAGCTAAACCAAGTGCTGTTGGTGATT
>NW_020799092.1:78625645-78683317 GCF_003259725.1 Athene cunicularia
CCCCCCCCTCTTTCTCTGCAGTGCTCTCAATGTTTGATAAACAGCCAGCCACAAATCTTTCTCATGAAATCACACAGAAATTGGATCTCTTGCTCTCAGAAGAAAATACATCATTCCAGTTGAATATGTAGCATTTACAGGAACATCAGGTTTGCATGAAGCCTGTGGAAAGATTTTAATTTTGTTGTTGTTAAAATGACCTGCTAACTGAGCCTTTCATTTCAGGAATATATAGTGCTGGTAAAAGGTAACCACTGACTTGAGAGCAGCACATTTTTCCATGGGAGCAGAGCAAGAAATCTCAAGAGTATGGTCCACAGAACACAAAAATGCACACTGTGCTCTGTCAGAATGGCTCAGCCCTCACTCCTGGGTGGCAAACAGCCCTAAACACATACAGACTGGACCCCTGTCCATAAAAAGATTTGCTGTGTGGCTTCTTTGCTTGACACACAGGCTATTCCCCAACCTACCACAAGCTTCTTCCTTCCACTCAACTCACCAAGAAAAATGAAATCGAGGACCCAGCTCTACCCTCAATAGAATTGATGTTCCCAAATACTCCCATCAGTGAAGTGTTTACTGCTTCCCCAAACACGGTCACCGAAGTCAGCTCGAGCATTCTGCTCACCTCATTTTACTAGAAGCTGCGAAGGCTGATGCCATCCCTGCCTGCAGGCAGCCACCTGCCCACAGCAAAGCTGACCCACATACGCAGGATGGAAACACTGAGCGAGACTGAGCCATGCCAATCAACATGCACAGCTCTTACCATTGAATACAATTGATTCCCTTTTTTTCCAACTCCAGGAAGGACTCCATATAGACTGATTCCTAGGACAAACAGGACAAATACTTCTGCTGAAGAATGAATATAAACCAGAAAACTACAGAGTGAATTCAGCCTGCCTTATTCTGGTGCTTAAGTACTTACTCAGGGTGAGAGGTCTCTCTTGCAAATGAATACCTCTGTGGGAGAACAAAAAGGTCAGAAACCACCAAAAAAAAACCCAAACCAACAAAAAAAACCAAAAACAAAACAAAACAAAACAAAAAAATCCCTGTTTCTGGCTTTATGGTTAGTATATGTGTTTGGAATGGAACAGAACTTTCAAACCTGGTGCTTGGCAGTGCGTACCACATTGCTGGCCACAAACAAATTAAAAAAAAGTCTTTAGAGCAGAACTTTGATCGTCTCTCATTCCCAAAAGAACGCCCTGTACACCAAGCTGGAGTAACCCATCTGGGATCAGAAATCTTTGCAACTCCTGACTTTAGAGCAACAGATTCCTAACGCACAGACTGGGCTATGGAGTGTTGTCTGGCCCACAGATGAGCCCAGCAGCCTGGCTGGTAGCCCGACGGTTAGACAAGCTTTCCTAGCCCCAGGACAGGGCAGCCGCATCCCAGCTGTCCATCAGAAACAGTCCCCACACCATGTGAATCCCTGGGCCGAGCCCAAGCACTGTCACAGGTGAAAACTGTGCCAGGGACTGTGCTCCCGGTTTAACAAGATGAATTCTGTTGCCCCAGTACACGGAGCCATCCATGTCCTTCCTCGTCTTAGCCTAGAAATGTTCTTTTTGAAACAGTTCGCTCTATGCTTCTGCTAGAAAACTTATTTTTTACTTTTGTATTAAATAAAAGCTGGTTTTAGAAATCAGATTTATCTAGGAAAGAGGTTTGTTTCAGATCATGACCTTTCACTCCACATTTACCTGTACACCGATCTTTTTGCTACACTGCCCGTTCGTGTCACGTGCAGCAATTCGGCCTTACCTTCAAATCCACTGCAATAAACGTAAATATACTTAGCACTTGTAAATTCTTACCTTTTAAACTATCAGCGTTTTGAGTAAATTTTGCCTCTGACCCTCTCTGTTACCCTGCCTACTCATCCTGTTTAAGTAAAATACCAGAGTCCATACTGCTCTCAGATGAGGAAAAAAAAAAAAAATTTTTTAAAAAGTCACAATGTGCTCCATTTTCAAATGAGACGTTAGTTGTCAAAATGATCCCTCCAGCAAATCCAGAGGGTTTTTGGTTCCTTCAGAAGACCCGTGATTAAATACAGTTATGCTCAGCAGTTTATTCAGTGGAGTATCTCTTATTTATGATCACCACTCTGGTAAGGAGGATTGCATTCTCCCTTGACTTCCTCCAACTTCCCATGTATTTACACAGTCTTTTCATTATTACTGCTAGTTATCCATCTTTTTGTAGCCTAGGTTTTACGTTAACTCTGACATTTTTATATTAATTTTGAATTGTGTGTCCTTGTTTCGACTTTTCAAATTACTTCTTTAACATATGAACATGACACAATGCTCCGCTTTGTTTTTCCTTTTCTCTTGTGCTTTTATTGTAGATGCTTTGTTAACCCTCAGGTCTCCATGTATCCTCTTACTCATTTGAGTACCTACTTGAGAGATCATATGCTTAGTGGGTAAGATTAGCTGAAATCCCTATTAATTAGTATCTGAAGTTGCTACCAATGAACTACCACCACTAACAGAACTAAAATCTCAACCTCAGAGTCCTGAACTGCCTCTGCAAAATGCCACGGAACATTTACCACAGAACCTATCACACAGTAAGGACTGTCATTTCTCATCTCCTCCACTCAGGATCCAAATCCCTAGGCAGCATTTACTGCACAGGCTCAACAAACATTACAAGTATGTGTCATCAAGTAGGCAGTCAACATCTACAAAAGTCTGTCTTAACGTGTCAAAAACTGAGGGATTTTGAGCATCCTATCCCTCATACCACGCACCATAAAATTCAACGGTGGAGACAGAAAGGAGGAAGATATTTGGAAACTTGGTACATGCATGTAAATTTAAGATTATGAAAATTGTAGTGCCTTACAGTAGCAGCAGTGTTGTATGTGTTACAAACACTGAATTTTGTCAAACTATTTCCAGTAAATGTATTTTTTTTCCTCCTCTCAGCACTAGAAATTCCCTGTGTATAATATACATCTTTATATTCTGCACTTTCTAGTTCGAAACAGGACCAGGTTTACCAGCCATCTTTTAAGAGCATTTAGACCCTCCCTCTGCTCTGGTACAGAAGTACATTATCTCAGGCTGGAAAAACATTTGTTCTCCAGATTTTTTTCTTCATATTTCGGGCAAAAATTCCAAACCATAGCAAAGTTTTTGCCTTCTGCTGCCACTGAATACCAGTTGCTACACAAGTGGAACAGAAAAGGGCTGAAGTCATGATTTTAAAACAGCTACTTTTTTCTATCTATGGTTTTTAGTTTTCGATAGAGCCGAGTACATTATGGGTGGGAAATTAAGACACAGAGCAATGCAACCACCACCACAAAGTAGGGCATTGGCAACAAGAGAAGACAAAAACCTCTCAAATTTGCAGGAGGGTATGAAAACATAATGCTGCTGTCCCTCCATACAAGCTAGGAAAAAAACACGATAAAACAACCCCCTCCGACCATTATTTTTATTCTCAGCCAGTAACGCTACAAAATACCTAATAAAGTTGACACGAAGAACTTCTGAAACATTTACTAATTACTTAAGGCTATTTTTCGTTTTACTGATTTGCTGTAATGTCCATTACCACATAAAATTATACCAGTTTTTTCCAAAGAGATATTTCCAGTGAAGTCAGTGGGGATTCAACAAGGCCAGGACCATCATATAAATAGAAATCAGAAAATAGTATTTCCATAAGAAACCACTCAGGTTTATTGGATTAACAGGCACTTACAAGTGACTCACACTGACACAGCCTATAGTAATCCAATCTATTTGTGACAAAAACAAATTCAAAGGAAATCTTAAATTTAGAAAATCACCTCTGCGGATTCTCACATGAATGGTTTTATTGTATGAAATCACATTAGTTGTCCTCTCCAGATGAGAGGAAAAATAAATTAAAAGCTGAATTTTAGTCATTTTTTTTTATACCATGAGTGCAGCATGTTCTTAACAGTAGTAGCTGCCACACTGAGCACAATTAGAGCAGGATAAAAGAGCCCTGAGTGAAGTGCTGTACAGAACACAGCAGTTCTCCCATCCCTCGATCCTGCACACACGTTGTGCCAAAAGGAGTGGGAAGAAGAAAAGCCACCGAGCCACCTCACTACACTCTCCTTGGGAAAATTAAGGTAGATTGTTCGATCTATGATGGCAATCATCGCCATTTCTTCTGCCTGTACACTGGTTTTGGTTTCCAGTTTGGCATTTCTTAGGGAACTATGACTTGTCTCTAGGGGATGTTACTAAATCTTAATATACACTGAGGTGTTCTGGCACAGACAACTGAAGTATCAATGCTTTACTGAAATCCTGAAGGATGCATTCACAGCTCTCACACCTCCTTTAAAACAGGGCAGCAAGCAGGGAGGCTGCGACTGTGATGTAGCTTATTTCTATAAATACTCCTTCACAGTAATTAAAGAATTGGTTCCTTGATACAATACACCTTGCCATAACGAACCACAGTCTTTAACATAAAGGTATTATTAAATATTCTGTATGAAAAGAAAGTTGCAAATATAAGCAAAGGTGACACGGGCCAAAGCACGGGGTGATGCTCTAGGGACCTGGAACTGGACTGTTACCTCTACCACCAATTACTGTAAAACCTGTTATCAAATCCCACCTGTCTGTAAGGATATTGGAAAGCCACCTCTCCTCTGCCATCCTTAAAGCAACAATCCATTCGCAGAGCTGTAAGTCACAGAGTATGCAGATGAAAACTCATCTGTAAGAACCAGCTGCATGCTGCTGAGGCCAGGGAAAGCTTACCCCACACAGCCTGCGAGGCTGGAGCAACTGTTACCTAGAGAACCACTGTGCAGCTCTCACCTGTACCACTAGAGTTAAGTTAGATCAAGGACAAGAGGACATCATAAGCAGTAGGCTCATCTTTATTATTTTTATGCACACTTCCCCTCATGCATACACACCCACTCTTAACAAATTGCCATTAATGGCTACTCGACAATTCTAAAAAGCAGTATGTTATAGCCCTGGGGTAACTAGAGTGATCTACGCTGAAGCTAAAAATCAGAGTGAAAACTAGGCGTGCTACTTTCAGCACAATAAAGATATTCCCTCAGAGAGCCCCTGCACAGCTTAAGATTTAAAAAAGCTTACCATATTCTGCATCTCCTGTAAATTTGGTCATGACCACCTGGGGCCTCGCCCAAGGACACTCAGAATATAAGGTAAAAAAATTATCCAGTAGTCAAAAGCGTTGATTGTGTGGCACAGTTGTAATGTACAGCAACCTATGGAATATCAGACAGAAAGGGATGCAGATCTTAACGTGAAGGAGTGCGTAATAGATGGCAAATGAAATGGTGAAGTGCAAGGGAGCAATGCACAATTCAGTCTGCTTGAAAGACAAGGTTAAGAAATCCCATTTTCTGTTGCAATGAATCAGGTTTTGAAAGCGCAACCTCACTGCCCTTGTGCATTTTTCAGATTTGTGGGTTTGTTTTTTTTTTTTTAGAAATTCTAGCCTCTACATTACAGTAAAATGCTATAAAATTTTCAAATAGCTAGATTTTGTGCTAACCCTAATTCGTAATCATTCTGGCCTTGCAACCATAGTGTGAAATTTACTGAGCTAGACAGCTGGGAAAGGGTGGGTGTGAAGAGTGGGGGTGGTGTTGGGTTTTTTTATTATTATTGCACTTCTGGTGTTCAACCCTTCCACTCTATGAAATCCATTTTCGGAAGTCTGTGAGGACGAAGGAGATGCTTTTACTTACAGATATTTGGTCAGATTCTAAAAGCATCTGCACCTTAATTTGCAATGAATGAATTCATCTCCCTTTTAAATTTACTTTGATGACCAAAATATATTTGTATTTCCAGGCTGCAGGCCTGACTAAGATAAGAAGTTGCACTGCTCAGAAAATTGTTTTGTCCATGTAAGGCTCTCAAATTTTTACTTCTTCAAAACCCTTTTAAAAGGCATCTACTGAGAAATGCTTTATAATGAAACCCACGAAGAAAATTCCCTGAGCTCACAGTACTCTTACAAAATTAAACCTTAACTGAAGTTCTAGGAAAGGATCACCAGTTTTTCAAGAAAACTTGTAGTGAATTTTGACTGAGGCCTTCAACCCTGCCTACTCAAGTAAACTTTGTACTTCATTTCCTATCCCAAATCAGTCATAACAGCAAGATGGTTTTGCTCTAATTTTCAGATCTCAGTCAAACCCAATACTAAGCTTAATTTCTGAATGGTGGAACTTGGCTGTGGACTGAAAAAAATAAAAGAAAAAAGAAACATTGAGACAAACTACAAAATTTAGTCTGCTTTAACTACCTAAACGGTATCACGCAGAGCCCTTCATCAGTCAAATTGCATGCAGACATGTTTTATTAGTTCACTGTGCTCCTGATTGATGCTGGATCATCATCATGTGGTGTGCAAATTTAGAAAGAATCACAAAATCATTTACATTGGAAAATACCTTTAAGATAATCGAGTCCAACCATAAACCTCACATTGCCAAGTTCACCACTAAACAATGTCCTTAAGTGCCACGTTTACGTATCTTTTAAACACCTCCAGGGATGGTGACTCAAACCATTTCCCTGGGCAGCCTGTTACAAGGCTTGATAACCCTTGTGGTGAGGAAATTTTTCCTAATATCCAATCTAAACCTCCCCAGTGCCAACTTGAGGCCATTTCCTCTTGTCCTATGCCTTGTTATAGGGAGAAAGAAAAAAAAAAAAAGAGACTGACATAAGCTACCTACAAGTGTTTTATAACGTAAGTTTTATAACACAAGAAAGTCAAACTCGTGCTTAATTTCTTATGCAACTATTGATCAACCTTTTTTTTCCTTCCCCTGAACCTTCTACTCTTAACAATACTTCAAAGGTCACTATCATCCCCCACACATACCAAGAACAATGAAAAGCGACACTGGGCTATTTCATGGATCATCTCCCAAGGTAAGATGTTCAAAGGCACATGATGTCACTGTATTTCAGCCCCTGTAATATTTTCTTTAGACAGGTACAAGTTGTCTCACTGAAAAAACATTATCTTGTGCATGTCCCATTAAAAAGATTAATCCGTTCAACACCTGATGATTCACTCACCCACATGTTAAAAGTCCACATGAAAATGACTCATTCTGTCCGTAAGAATAATCACCTGGGATACCAAAGTCCCCTCATCTTTTCCAGAGCTGGTAACCGCTTTCTTATACAAAGCAAGTGGATGCCATGGGTGACATGATGGAACAACAGATACGGCACTGGACTCTGGTAATTTTATAAAAAAATCTAGATAAGAAAAACAATAAAGTAATAATAAAAATACGTAAGTTTGTAGATAACTGAAGCATTGATAGAGGAAATCACCATTGTGACCTGGTGGTTGAAGACAACAACTGCTTTTAATCCTAACAAATCAAAGTCACTCATGTTTGAAGAAGGAACACAGGCTACTCCTCCGTGACTTGGACACTTTCTACCCAGAAAAGGGCTCTGAAGCAACTGTGCTAAATCACCCCAGTATGGACTGCCAGTACAGGGCAAAGGCATATTAAGAGCTTGGCTGATTACATCATCTTTCAGTGTTTATGAAAAAAATTAAGCTAAATTCTAAGCTAGAACTTCATGTCCAGTTCTCACATCCGCACTGCAAAGATGCTGAAGGACTGGCAAGCATTCAAAGAAAGACCTCAGAAAATAGCCTCTCTGGTTGGGATACAGACTTCATGACGCTAGGCCAAAGGTTTCCTTTATTAAGGAGAGGAGTATGTGACCTTGTTTTTATAGGTACTTTGTGAGCATCACAAATAACAAACAACCCTGAAACCCTTGGAGAGAAAGGCACAGCAAGAGGGAAGGTGGAAGCCACAACAGGTGGAAACCAAACAAGCTCAAATTTGAAATAACTTGTCACTTTTTAGTTAAATATTTACCATTACTTAGTGTGTTAGGGATTAAAGTGGTTTCCAACAGCACTCTAAGATGCACTTCTGTGAAAAATTCTCATCTTCTTACATACAAAGCCAGACTAGATTACAGGCTTGGTATAAAGACATCAACCTAAGAATTTTTTACAAGCTAGCTAGGAAATCCTAAAACTAGTATTGAAGTTAATTTTAATGTTTGTATTTTATTGGTACTGCTATGTAATGCTTACTGCTGTATGCTGCCTAAAGACGAACTGTGCTCTTTCTATCTTTCTACTTGAAAGAAGAACTTTAAAGACGATTTTCCCCTCAGTAAAGTTATCTGAAAAAAAAAAAAGCATGTAAAATACCTGATCTACTATTTTTCTTTCACCTCATTACTTCAAAAAATAACATGGAAACTAAAGACAGAAAAGAAAGAAAATACAAGACCTTAATTTAGGTGAGAAGTAAATAGTAACTTAAGTTGCATATTATTAGAATATGATGAGAATTTATGTAAAAAGAGGACATCAGTTTAGCCAAAAAAGCAATTAACAGAAGTGAATAAAGACATGCTTGCTACTTTCATGACACAGCTCCCTCTTTCCACCCCTCTTATATCCAAACACTTTTTATTGCCATCCATTTTTCACTCCAAAACCTGAATTTCTGACTAAACTTACGACACTACTTGGAGGAATCAAAGTGGACAGTATGCACAGTTCAGTAATTCAGTAAAAGTTACAACTTTTAGAAGCACGTACTCTACCTCCACGGCTGGTTGTGCCAGCGCAGAGCCCATCGGTAACACCTTGCATGGAGCATGCCAAGAGGAAGGGGGAACAAAAAGAATGAACCCCTCAACATCACAAACACGTCCTGATAAATGAGTAACACTACAAGAAATCATGTAGGAAAGGAAGACTTTTTCCCTTTTGTGTCAAGAAACTAAAGGATATAGATTCTAAAACTCTGAAGCTGAGAAACAAGAAAAATCAATGTGAAAACCAATCACTGGTGTATGTTCAACCCTTCACCTACACTGAAAAATATTGTTCTAGAAACCACATTGTCAACAGGATGTCTAATAGTATTTATTGGAAACTCACAAGTGGTTCTTCAGGAACTAAAGACAAAGTCATGTCTTGTAGGTATTCCATCTTAAATATCTTTTATTTTTATTTCATGCTAGGTCCTAAATCTGAAAAATCTCTTCTGTAAGAAGAGATTTTGCCTTCTGTGATACTTGAGACAGCCCAGGAGCGTGGATCATTCCTCTGTTTCACTCACTCTGTCACTCTGCTCCAGGGATATTGAATCATACCCCCTCTGAAACTGCCACTCTCCTACCACATACAGCAAGTGAATTCAGTGTTGGACAAGGTGCCATACTACCCGTTTTACTTCTAACTCTGTATTTCAAAAAATAAAACAAAATTAAACAGAATAAGGCATAACTGACTCATTTTTAATTCTGAGTCATCTTGAATCTGTGGATTCCTGTGTCAGATTATCTGAAGAAGGTATCAGAACACGGCAACTTCTAACCAACTTAAGAATCACGAAATTCTCAAAGCAGGCAACAGTAAATGGTCACCATTTTAATTTTATACTGAAAAACACTAATCAACTCCTCTCTACTGAATATAGTAAGAGTTCTGAACAAACAGAGTGGGTAAAATAAGCACACTGTTTCACATGAGAAAAGCAGGGAAAGTCCCTTCTTGGCTTGTCCCATTAGAACTACAGGCCTTGAACTTGGAGAAAAATGTCCTCTTGACAGCAATAAGAGATCAGGGCAAACCCCTTCACAGGCCTGTACTGGGGGCTGTGAATACAACACACAAACCACATCCTAAATATGTGGCACTTCTGCTCCTGATGCCAGGAGGTAAACTCTTCCCCTTCTCACACTTCTATTTTATTCCATTTTAATATTCTGCAAAACCAAATACATTGGTTTTATATAATAACTGACAGTACGTCATTTATTCCACGGGACTGGAGTTTAACTCCTTAGGGATGCAATCACAGCAAAATGCATTCCAGGAACCTGGAATAATAGTATTTCTGGGGAAATTATCATACAAGTATTTAGCACAGCATTTCTGTATCTTGTAATTTTATGAGAAGACCCGAACTGCTCAGCATTTTTTCTTAAAATTCTTCTTCCCAGAATTACCATGTTACGTAAGAATCTCAGATGCCAATAATGAAACATTTTCTAGTCTCCAAGGTAGCACAGAAATGCCTGAAGTTTGTCTGACATTCCTCCCCCCTCCAAAAAAAAAAACCAACCCAGAAGGCATGTAAAAAGAATTCAAGATGTTATTTATAAAGTCTCATTAATTATCAATTATAGAAATGCTAGTGGCCTAATTGTGCCTGAATACTTGGTCAGGAATGTTGTCGACAGTTTCCATGCATTCCTGTCAGGTCGTCCTTACCAAGGAAAATTGAAAAAAAAAAAAGTCCACAACAAAACTGTTTTGCATCACAGTTTTCCAACCTTTCAAAGATTACAGGCACCTGATGTAACTACTAAAATAAATATCTATGGCTTTAACAAAACACATGAATTAAGACTTCTTCTTAGATCACTGTATCACCTGCTATCAGATCAGCACACAGAATAAATCAGCAGGAGCACTTCCCCACGAACAACAGCAACATACAGCTCTGTCAGTTTATGGCTTCAAGTTCATTACCACTCTGGCCCAAAACCACTTTCAGGAGGAAAGTAGCAGTGAGACTTAACATTTTACCTTAGCAAATGTCTACATAAAATATAAAAAAATGAGGTAACAACTATCTGTTCACAATTAAAAAACACGTTTAAACTATCCACAAACTTTGTTCAAACGCACAAGTAGATTTTAAAAGGTTAACACACACGTGAAAAAGTCCAAATCCTGTGTAACGCTTAAATATTTGTGTCTTAAAGTTACTGTAAGTGAACAAAAGACAACCGTGAACCTATGGCTACAATTCTGACCGCTATGAGATAAGCTGGTATCTTATCATTTGAAATCCAAACTTCTTAACCTTGCCTTACAACTACTTGCTACAGGTGAAACACTGAGCACCAAGTCACCTGTGTCTACCTCTATATTAGAAGAAAAACCTGGAGATGCACCCACTTCTGGCACTGAGGGCAAGTGCCACTGTGTGACCTGCATGCACACAGCTGAGCTGGTTTTGCCAACAGCAAAGGGAAATACCCACATCCCCACCAGAACAGACCAGCCTCCTGCTGTCCTCAAACTGTATATTGCTTAGGAACACATTAGTTGGCCCAGCAGTGCCAATGAGCACGCTAAAGATGAATAGTGTGGATGACCACAGCCCACTTCAAACCCACTAAACCCTACTTAGTTTACTAATACAGGCACAATATGTTTCTATAGCGAGCCCCAACAACCCAGCAGCGGTCTGTGACATAGCGAAAAGGGTAAATGACCAAAGAAAAGCTGATTCTGCCATGAAAGTCCAAGACAACACCCTCAGGGGACTGGATGGAGCACACGGAGACTTTAAACATCAGTGAAGCGTTTCCTGCAGTAGCATTTTCATTGTCTACTCACCAAAGACCTTCCCAGGCCCTGGAATCGCAGACGTTTCTTTACTCTCATTCTCTGACTCTTCATCCTGATTTCAGACCCAAAGCCTCTGAAGTGTTTAGCATAGGCATGTGGTACAACTAAACTTAGGTCTTCTGTAGAGTGAAAAGCAGCTCCAAAATGGATCCCTCTGCAGAATTAAAACCTCAAATTTCAGTTCTGTTCATTTATATTTTAATACAGTTCGTGTGCTGGTATTAAAGTAGCATATGGCAGTGTGTATTTTTTTAAGTTGGAAGAGTTTCAAGGAAGAAAAGCAGTATCATTCTAAAAAAATTGCTTACATACTAGAGCAAGCTTTTTTCCAAGTGAGTTACACCTAAGTCTTTAGGATGCTAATCCTCTTCTACCAACACAAATACCCCTCCATGTCGAGCACAAAGCTTCCTTTGCACAATTATCTTTAGATTGCTTTTTATGGCAGAACACCAAGAAATAACAACTACGAAGGAAGCCTAAATTCTCTGTTTAGAACAACGATGACAAAAGAGTAGATCTTACTACTTGCTGTCTGAAATTATTCCAGCAATTAAGAGACTCTGGATAAATCTCATCTCACTTCAGCTCTCTGAAAATCAGATATCCAGATGAGATTAATCTTAATCCAGTTGGACTAGATGGGTACCACCTCTCACAATGCAGGTTAGGTGAGATGAAACCCTCAACTTCAGAGGAACCAGAGCTCTGAAGATCTGCAGAGATGGTATCTGCATCACAAATCTGAAAAGGAGTTACTGTAAACAAGACGTGTATTGTTATCACTGACGAGTTATCACTGTCAACACCTCAGCAGAATTTGAAATCCTGCGTCAAGTGTTTTAAAGAGAAATACTAGAAACATCACTCCTGAAGTAACCTTAGGACCCTGTAGAAGATGAAAACAGGCAATTTGGAAGAAGTGAATTCTCTGAATAAACACAAACCTGATTATTCACTGATGGCTGAGTAGTCCTGTCTCATACTTGAGACAGCGCAAATATATATATTTTTAGGCCTCACTAACAACTGCAAGTCCTTACCACTGATTTCAGTGACATTTCTGCCTGAGCAAGGACTCTGGGGTCATTTCCTTGAGAATAATGAGAAGCGCTTAACTCAACTTCAAGTTACTATATCCTAAAGAAGTGGAAACATCCCCGAATTATACGTGAACCCTCATTTCAAAAGGGTTAACCCAAGTACTCTGTACAGCCCTCATCTGTAGAACAGACAACTCCTCGAGTGAGTATTCTCCCAAACCACAAAAATTTTGTGCTAATTTTTCTTAAGTCTTGGCAGGCATTAACTGAAAACACCCCTCAACATCTTTGTCCTGACACCATTCTTGAGCATTTGTATTTAATCTATGCTTATTTGATGGGAACAAATTAACAGCATGCTCTCAGCATCCTTCAGTCCTCCAGAAAACATCTTTCCCCATATTAACATAATAACAAGAGATTGGTGAATGTCTCAGTTGAAGCTAACACCTGCTTTCAGCCCCAGCCTTGGCATCAGTCGGTGGGCAGAAGAGCATTTCAAACCTGCTAGAAACTGAGATCAGCTACCATTCAGCTGAAATAAAACCCAATACTACATTATGTAATCTACATAGTTTTTAGACCAGACTGTATTCTCACAGAGCCCAAAACCGAGGGAGCTACAGACAGAACAAAAGGGAACAGAAAAAGTTCATTAACCTCAGCCCAAAGGCTGCTTACGAATCTGTATTTGCACACTTACGCAGTATTGTCCATTCACCCACACAAACCTGAGCTTGAACATGCATTCTCATAATGTTGAGGGTAAAGCACCACAAAATTTCCAGCGAGTCAGATCAGTCATTTGGATGAACAATCACTAACAACTAATACGCTACAAGATACACTCAAAAGGATTCGCTGGTTTCTGTTGGGTGGTTTTTTGTTTTTGGTAGTGTATGAATAACTCTAGACTGACACAAATTAGTCTAAAAACTCAAAAACAGCTGAACTGATATATTGCAACTGACCATACAGAACAATCAGAAAGTAGTAACACACATATTAAATCTGACCTTTAAGGACAGTCATCTCATACCATTTCTTCTGTTGAAAATGTCAGGGTTTTCCTCATTCATTTAAGCTCTTTCTACAACCACTGTGGAGATGGGCATTTTCAAAGAGTATCTGAGCACATTGATCCCATACTGTCACGACTATCTCACACTAGTGAAAGAACTGCTCTCTGGCAGTATTTGTCTCTCTACCACTTTAAAGAAAAGGTATGGTTTGTAGAGGGCTATGGTTAAGCACTGAAGAAAAAAAAAAAAAAAATAAATAAATATCAGTTTACACAGAGCACTGGCTGGTCATCAGTGGACCCGACAGCTGCGGGCAATACCGTCACCTCACACCTCAGCAACACAATTCAAACTCAGAAAAAGTATCATTATTACTACTTTCTCCAGACCTTCCAGAGACCTTGCAGTGTCAGTCCTGAAATGGAATATATATTGCTAGAAGTGCGAGCAATACGTGATTTCATGTCTAGCTTCGCAGACTTTTCACTTACTTCTAAGAAAGAGCGGAAAAATAGGCAAAACTATCAAACACCCAATTCACACCAAGCTGTTCCTCACAATCAGCATTACTTTCACATCATCTTTACATTTTATTTTAAATTCCACTCTCATTTTACCCTTTTAGGTCACCCTCAAAATTACACCTTCATTTCACCGACACCACAAGCCTTCTCCTTGCTTTTCACCGTGCCACAGTGAACCGGGTCACTCTTGAGCACCACAATGACTGACAACAACTCTGCAAGTGGAAACAACTCTCCAGTTCAGAAGACTAAAATACCAAGGTGGGACTCAATACACCAAATTTCAAGCGTCTAGAATGGGTCTATAAGCATTCTGGGTATCTGACCTCTCCACTCCACCCACTGGAAAGCTATCGACCCAGAGGAATGCAGTCAGCAACTCATCTGACCACATGGAAATGCTTACAGTAGGGTGAACCAAACTGTTCCTTCAACTTCCCTGGCTGAGGGCAGCATTCACTGTTAAATATCAGGGTGGTGACATTTTGGATAGTGTAGAATATTCCAGCAGGATGAGAGTCACGAACCCCACACGAAGAAATCTTCTGGTAGGAACCATGTCGTATCACCTGACTGATCTGAGTATCATAAAGTGCATGGAAGTTCATGAAGCTCAAGCCCTCTTCCTTCCAACAAAAGCACAGTAAGAAAGAAAAAACACAAAACCAAATTCAGCTGGACATACACAGAGGCTTCCCAGTTCCAGCCTCAAGTGGAAGATAATTATCATGGATCCACAAAAGGTAGGTGACAGTTGTCAGTGACAAACCTTGAGATTAAGGTGGTCAAACTGCAGGATTTCAGAGAAACGGATTAATTCTCAGTTTTGTCAATGTGATGCAAACACTGTATTTTTAAGACACCATTAATCACCACTTCTCAAACAACTCTGAAAACCCACAACAGAAGCAAGACTTGACCCAGTCATGAACTATGTACAGGATCTTCACCGCTGAAGAGTGACTGCATTACCGATTACAATGCACTCAAGTTCAGTATTTGAAAACATTAGTTTTCTCTATTTTTAGTTATGCAACGAAAAAAACCCTGCTTGAGCAGAAGGGTTAGATCAGATGACCTTTATTAAGTCCCTTCTAACTTCAAGCATTCTGTGATTAAAAAAAAAGGATAGCTTTGAAAAAAAAAAAAAAACAAAAAAACCCACAAACCTAAGAACAGGCAAAAGGTGAACGTTTTTAGGGGCTGACAGCTTGCTGAAGACTCCATACTGCAAAGAGAAGAATAGGGTAAGTGTAGCTTAAGAAAAACAAAACACAAAACATGTTAAGAAAGCACGCAAAAGCATGCCCTTCAAAAAGTGATGTTATACTAGGATGCCAAGAAAAAATAAAAGCTTTAGAAAACTAAATGCAAAATCATTTTATTTCAAGCTAAAGCAATAATATCGAGGACTGATGTACTAGAAAATTCTACCAAACATACCACAAGGATGAGTTTATCAGAAAGTCTGCTGGGCCAGTAAGCGAGAAAAAATTAAAAGGCATGCTCAAAAAACCAAAGCCATGGGGAGGGGGGGAAAAACCAAAACTCAAAATACTTTTTTGCCACATGAAAAACCAAATGAATTTGCTGTTCAGTACCTAACAGTTTAGGGAACTTCCAGCAGTGGAGACTGCCTGCAGACAAGGAAAAGAGGATCCTCTCCGGTCAGTTAACTGCTGACTAAGCCTACCAGTAATGAAAGAGCCAGGAGCAGGTGTACTGAGCCATATTTCTAAGGAAACCAAAATACTAAAAATGCCAACTGATGGACTGCAATATGCACATCACACACATGAGGGCTCTGAAGGAGCTCTGATTAAGTGGATACTGGGAGTCCCCCAGAATTACCAACTTCTCTAAAAGCTCTTAAAGAGAACTCAGCTGTAGTGCAATAAGGAGGAACGTCTTACTAATCACCAGTTAATTAACATATCCGTTTACACACACACACACACACACACACACACACACACACACAGAGAGAAGTGGACTCCTAGACCAATCTGCAGTTAGACCTCTCTCATTTAAGTTAATCCTTAATTATGCTAAAAAGGGTAAAATGTGAGGTCATAGGTGTATAAGAGATAAAGCATTAAGTGCCTCAAAGCAGTTATCCTCAGTCCTTTCTTCCATCTAGTTATTATGGTGTGGCTGGGAGAGAAAACAGAAGATGAAATCCAAGTAGATAAATGCAAGGTCCTGCATTTGGGAAAAAAAAAATAACTAACTATACACAGAAAATGATTGGTCCCAAATTAGTTTTTCCTGATTAGGGAAGACCTTGAAGTCACTGTAGACAGCTTTATGAAAACACAGTTTTCACAGGTGTTAATAACAACAGCAGCAGTGAAAAAGCAAACAGAATTTCAGGAGTGACTAGGAAGAGAACAGAGCCCCTCACAGGAAGCAGCAGTGTGACAATGCATTTGTCTGCAGCACGTTCGTACCCCGAACACTGCATGCTGATTTGGTGTGTCCCCCCCATCTTAGAAATGAGGTGACACACCAGCGTGCAGAAGAGTGAATATGAGAATCGGGGAGCAGCTTGCACAGGAGGAGAGATGAAATCAAGCAAGATTTCTCAGCCTGCAAGAGAAAGGACTGAACAGAGATCGGATGGCACATACAGAAGCTCTACGTGAGCAAAAGACAGGGCTATGACACAAGCACTTTGAAGCAAAAAGAAGCCTTTTTCACAAGGTGAATACATAACCTGTGTAATTCACAGCTCTAGGAGATCAGGGACAAAATGAATTCACACTGGACAAATTGACAGAAGCCAACGTGGAGCTGTGATACAGCCTATGGCTCAGGAGTCCCTAAGGGCTGGTTGCTGGAAGGATGCGTGGCCGTGACCTGGGAAGCAAAACTACATTCCCTGCTATTGTACACTTCCCTAAGCTGCAACCGCAGGCTACCAACCGAAAAACAATTTTACGCTGCAGGGCCTTTTATCTGGCACACTTTTCTTAATGCTGCACTAGATGTCTCCTGTGTTAACACTGGAAAACAGTAAGTTCACCATTCTTATGCTTAATCATCTAATCCTGGTGTATATTTATGATGGTGGAAATTTATTCAGGGGTTTAATTTCCCTTACTCAACATTATTTTCTATATACTGATAATGCAAAGTGACAAACCAGCAAGTTCCAATCAAGCTGCTTTCAAGAATAAAAACTCAGAAAATGAAAAATGCTGTGCTGTGAACAAAGCAGGTCTGGCCCTTTTAAACATTAAGGCAATCATCTTCAATCACCCAAAAAGGTGAATCCCTTCCCTGCCATATCTTTTTCAAAGGTGAAATTACAAATAGGCAGCTGATGAAGAATGACACTATATCTTACAAATGAAATTATCCTTCCGACAACGTATTTTACAATGACTCCATGTTTACAAGTGTACCAAAACAACACAGTGAAATTACTACAGATCTCAACTGTGCCACGTGCAAAAGCAGGCATACCCACTTTTGCTTTTGGCAGGACTTGGTGCAATTTCAGCTCTTCTTTCCACGGGGATCTGTGCTGGGATCCGTTCCCAGCACTGTTCAATGAATTCATAAATGACATGAAAAGGGCTCAACAGTGAGATGACAACATCTGTTGATGATACGAAGTTATTCACAGTAGCAACGACAGTAAATGAGTAGGAAAAACTGAAAAAAGACTGCGTGCAGATTACTGACTGGACAATAAAATACATCAGTGGAATTCAATAGTGATATTCATAACCTATCCTAATGAAATTAAGTGTGAAGTTGGATAACTAGGGGTGGGGAAAATGGTCCTAACTTCACATATAGGTCAACGGGCTCTGAATTGATTCTTAACGCTTAGAGCAGGCTGAGGTCTAGAAAATTATTTACAATTCTTCCCGTACAAGAAATGGGACTTCAAATAGAATTCAGGTTTAAAATTTACCAGATGAATACGGTTCCTCACTCAACAGACTGCCATGTTAGTGAAGCTGTGAAACCACAGGGTATTACACTTCCTAATACTTCTCATGGCTTGAAAGGGAGATTTAACAAATTTTAAAGTCTAGTAAGTCTAGTCATTAAAAAAAAAAAGACATCCAGCTCCGTAAATCCCTGCATTACAGATGTCAGGAGATTGAAGAGCATGCAGAAGGAGGATCCTGTATTCTCGTTCTGATCCTGTGTTCCTCACTTACTCACCTTTGGCCATGGCTAGAGAAAACCTACTGCTTCTAGGTGGGTGCAGGAAAGCAGCTGCTCTTCTAGTCTTACATTAATTACCTCTCTACAAGTCAGTTGTCTAGCACAGGTATAATATCCTGAAGAACTGTCCCATACATGCTAGCACTTCTTCCTTCCCTGTTACAAATACCCAAATCTTCACTGTGGACAGCAATTTAAGGCCACGTTCCACCTCTCTAGCAAATATGATTCTGTAATTCTAAAGTATTTCTTTTATTTACTAATAGTAGGAAGAGGAAAAGATACACAACTTAACGTAAGAAATTTAAATCATGAAGGGAGAGATGTAAATAGATTAACATAAACAACTCTACTGCTAGAAAAAAAATAATTATTAATTCTTTCACTGATTCCAAAGAAGCCTAAGCTGGTCATACAATGACCATAAAATGAAACAACCTTTTTATTCTATCCTGGACTTTCTATCTTATTTGTCAGGAAAAATCCTCTGAAGTACACTGAAAAAGCATACCCAAAACTCACAGCAGTAATAGCTGGTGGGGAGAAAGGGATCTTGTGACTAAGCATAAGGTCTATCATCTAGTAGATAATTCTATTTGCAAAGCCACTAAAATTGCAATGCTGATTTGATCCCCATAAACCATTCATCCACCTATACAGCAAAATAGTTCTCTCATTTTGAAAGGGTGTTGTGATTGCTGTAACTGCTTTAAGAGCAGTGGGTAGTCACTCGGAAAGCTATGCATAATATGTCAGAATACAATGCATTTTACTGGAGTTTCACATTTTTATAGTGGTACTGATAGGCAGAAAGAGTGTCCCGTACTGATGTATCTGGAAAACATTCATTATCACTTTTGGAGAGGTGATGTTAACTCTCTTCTGATCTCCAAGGAGCAAGAGAGCTCCAAAACCTTGAGATACACAACATTACATACTGGCCTGGTGACTGATATTCCCAGAGATTATTCTTGTTCTCTGGCAAGCTGAAAATCCTTTCTACAACATCTTAATGAGATGCTTGATGTGTCTGTCCAGTCTGATATACCCTGAAACTTACAGAGATATAAGAATCAGGTCTCCAAGATAAAGCCTGAGCAAAAGGGTCCATTCATGGAGTTCCCTCTTCCATTAACTGGAGGATGATGACTTGCTGCTCATTGCTCCTTCCCTACGTTTCAGCTACATTTTTACTCTAGTCTCCTCTTGCTCGGAGCAAAAACTTCCTCTGAAAAATCCCAAACTGAAAAATTAGCTGGATTTCCAAGCAACAAGAGGAAAGCCTTACCTACTGCAGGAAACAGTCCTGTTTACTTAACACAATCCTTATTTTAATGACGCTTTTAAACTACTACACTGCAATTGACTCTTTTGACACAGTTGTTCTGATGCCATATAAACAGGGGAGAAAATGGAATCACCGAGTCAAAATAATCTTTAAAACAATTACTGTATCACTATTTCCCTTTTTTCCCTTTCAAAAGGACATCAAGTTACTCCAGCATGGAGCACAATGCAAATCTTTTGTTACAGAAAGAGCTCAAAGAAAATTTGACTTTTTATGGGCACGCATAGCACTAAATCTTAATAAACACGGCTATACAAACAACTTCTATATTGACACATACTGAATCACTTAAGAAATTATTATTATTATTGAGCAAATCACTACTCCTAAGTTTTTATTCCCCTTTAGTCCTGTAAAATTTTTCAGGGATAAAGATTATTAAAACATAAGCTATATACAGAACATTAGAAATCAATTCTGCCTAGCCACTATATTTTCTTTCACACAGTTCAACTGCCTAAATTTAGCATGTATGTTTTTATTTCTATTAGAAACTATGTTAACAAAGTCCATGTGTTCCTTGATACATCCTTGATACTGAACCACAGGGTTGTCTATGAAGTCTGGAAAAATTGCCGGGGTCAAATATCCAAAAACTGGGAAAAGGGAGATGAGTAAGTGGGTTGTACCAGTCATCAAGTGAAACTCCACTTAGCATGGGAATCTCTGGATTGGGAAAGAAATACAGGCAAAAAGCATAGATGGGTTTTGCTTATAAATACATCTGATTATACACTTCAAGTTTCTGAAATGTTACACATACAGGCTGAATTAGTGGTCCAGGATGAACCATCAATGGAAAGAGAGAGGTTGCCTTCCAGAGGTACTTTTTTAGAGGCAAGTCATCCCCTTCAAGGGGGTGCGGAGTAGAGACCTTCAGGGAACTGCTTATCCCACTTGCTTTCCACCACCTGTTTCAGCAGAACCTGGAAATCTAAGTTTCATGAGAAGAATCTCACCCACACCATTTGAGGTAAAACAGAAAAACTGAGGTACTTGCACATGTTTAGTCTATTTTCTAGGGGTGTCCAAGATTAAACTTCTCTGTGTACGCTCTTGGGAGTCCCACACTATTTCACACGATTGCTACCTATTGCATCAGTCTTACACCAACACACACATAGGCTCTTTCACAACTATCCACTTCCATCTTTGAGATTTTTTAAGCTTCTTCGAAAGCAAAAGATTTGGATCAGCACACACCAACTACCCTTACTCTGCTTGCACTGCATCTCAATTTTCTATCGTCTTCATTGTGCTGGGTGGAGATACTTTGCCAGCATACTCCTTTAGTGGTTTTTCCTCCAAAAACCTCTTCCACAGCTCTATACTGAAAGGAACTGAACAGCCTGAAAAATTACTTCAAAAAGAAAATAAATTTGGCAATTAAGTCATGGTAACAATGAACTGGAAATCAAGTATTAGGGTTGAAATCTGCAGTTGTACTCAGTTGGTACCTACAAGTATTAGCTTCCAAAATAAGAGCTATAAAAGGTAACTGGTTACTGGAGAGATTCTATTTGTATTCCTTCAAATCACAAAGCTGCCACCATGCAATTCTTATTTCTTCTTGGACCCACCGTATCTAAAAACAATGATCCTCTTGTGCTGTGGAAGGGATGGAATGTGAAATCCCATCCACATCCCAACAGAATCCCACAAACATTTTGGCAGTAAAAATTTATTATGTAAAGCCCAGATGGCATCCCAAATATTTCTACTTCAAAATTTAGAAATAATTTTTTTGCTTAAAATAAACTACACAAAAGCATCATGCCTAAAATTAACTACACAAAAGCATCAAGCTAGGTAACCAGACTTAACTGAACAGTTATTTGGACTATGGGAAGAACGTGAATGTGGCTTTCTCTATTTAACTTCATTGTCAGAAATGAATAATATTTGTCTATTCAAATATATTTGAATGACTGGCAGAGAAGGAAGATATAATAAGCAGATTTATCCAGTAACATATTATACTTTGAGAAGAACTTTTCCAGTTATCTAAAGCCTAACAGCTTTACCATCAACTTTCGTAACAACATTTCAAACTTCCAGAACTAAATTTGCTATTTTTGTTATTCTTTGTTATTCAAACAGAGTTCTTGCGCTTACCTTTTGGTTTCTCCACTATGCAATTTCAGCTCTGAATCTGGAAATGTGGTCTTCAAAGTGGTTTTAGCTGCTGCTTCACCAAAGCAGCTAAACCTGATCAGCAGTTCAGTTTCAACATCTAGTGAATCACTGCATACCCTTTAAGCTATGGGATAAAGATCGATCCTTGATTCTGACTGTCATTTTGCAGTGAGCCCACTCCTACATTCCTTTTATATCTATCACTTCACTGAATGCCAAAGAAATCTCAGTGTACTTGGCATGAAGGCTGCACTTCCTATATTTATGCTCCCACTAATGTATGCTCCATTTTAGTCCTTACCAGCTTAAAATCATCCGTGAGGAAAGACGGCATAAAGTGCAAAACAGTTCATGCAACTGTTTTACTGATACGAAATACTGTTCACCCACACTGCCTTTCCATCATCAGCCTTATCCTGGATTTTCTGTTTAAATATACCCCCCAAATTAACATCAAAGGATCCACGGTTATTTTTTTAAATGAATAGTATACAGTCGTATTAGGATTGTTGCTCCTACTCAAACTTTCAGTTCCTCCAGAAAATAAATCAGTACTTTTTAATTGCACTACCTTAACTTTGCTGGCAGAAACACATTTGATTCTTCAAAACAGATGAAAACGAAGTGCTCTCTCCAGGCAAGAATTCCTTCTATCTGGCACACTAACACTTCATCCTTTTTAATTATTCCACAGGTGGTTGCCTTGGAAACTGTCAAGTAGCTCTTGGATTTGAGGGATCCAGCATGAGAAAGTAACAAGCCTTTGTAGCCACGGCATTTGGATCCACGCTGGCTGCAGCAGCAGGGTAACAGAACGGTCGTCAAAACCCAAAAGAGGCAGTTAAAATTAACAGACACGAATTATACTACTCGATTCTTCAAAAAAAAAAAAAAAATCTAATACAGTGAGCGTTGATAGCCCCTTAACAGTGGATACAAACTAGGCTTCAGAGAACCAGTGCTTATGTAGCTTTCCAGCACAGCACTGAATTCCACCTCCGGGAGGACAGCACTGAAATGTTGATGCCGAAGGAGCTCACGAGTTCAGCTTTCAAGATCAAGCAGTATGAGATTTTCCTCAGCTTCAATAGAGACCTTCCTAAGTATCTGGTCAAACTGCCTGAAATTCAGTGCTATTGTTTTTCTTCGAATAAAAATAGAGTAACTATAAATAGCTCTCATCACAAATGCTGAATCACTGTATTTTGTACCATACAGCAAATTGCCTCAAACTTCATTTAGCCTTCAAAACTAACAAAGTTTTTTTTGCTTAAAACACAATTAAAAGCCTAGCAAAGCATCTAATTCTGCATTTGTACAGCTTGTGTGAAAGTACAGAACCACCGTTTCCCCGATTTCTCATTATTTCAAAAGCTGACCATTTGCACTTAAAAAAAACACCCAAAGCCAAAACCCAAAATACCCGCCGCACCCCCGACCCCACAAAAACCCCCACACCACAAAACCAAACCAGATAGATAGGCAGAATCCATTAATATGTCCACACTAACAATGAATTTCTGAAGACCTCACTCATACGTCAGGATTTTGATCTGCAGTATTAACAAACTGCCTGGCAATACCTCAAGTAAGACAGCACCGTGGAGGTGGATTTGCCTGCACCTTTGTGTAACAAGACACTTAAATGCCACAAGAATATGCTTGTTAATTTTAGAGCTGAGTTTTGCTAAAACAAACTAGAGTAAATATGTATTTCTTTCACAGAAAAAAATTTACAGTGAGGTAACAGAAGGGAAAGGGTTTATGAAAAATACCCCCAGTTTGTCCTTCCAGGACAGGCTCTCTCTTCCTGGCTTGCTCTCAGACTACCAACTCAGTGCATTTCTGACTTGTAGAAAACCCCACATAGCCTGCTTTGGTCCCAAGGGAAAAAAACCTGCTTATGTATTTACTCCTACCCATTTCACAGTCCTCCCTCTTCTACTCCTCCCTTCCAGCACCCTGCTCCTGACAGGCATTTCCAAAGCCACAGCAAACCTCAGATTCACTTAAAACTCATCTTTTAATTCACTAAATAACCACCAAATTGTCCTGCTGCCTCCTCTCTTTCTTGCCTTCTTGAATCACTTGACTGAAAATTAGAACAGGAAGCAATTTTCCTTCTCTCTCTCATCCAATTCCATCAAGGACAAAGCATGTGTAAACAGTCCTGCCCAGGTTGTCTCCCTCCTGGTGGATTCTGTAGTTCCTCCTTGCTTCCTCCTGCACATCCTTTTCAGTGACATAACCTGTCCCTTTACGAGCACTGTTTCTCAAAGATGAGTTGACAAGAACAGACATTTTCTTTCCCTCGTTTCCCAGCAGATCCATGAAGTGAGACCCGTTTAATCATTTCTGGCTGCGATTTAGGATGAACATGTGTCTTCTCAAGTCCCTCGTCCCTCCAGCCCAGGGTGCACTTGCCATCTATCTCCATCCTCTGGGAGAGGCAACCTGCCTCCCTTCCACTCCCATCAGGTTTGGTTGGGCTTCCATCTTGTAGGGATTCTCCCTGCAGAAGGAGGGGCATGCCAAAATACAGTGGAATATTGAGAACATTTTCTCTGTTCCTCCTCTTCACAGTTACAGATATAATTTTCTGCATGTCCCATTAACGCAGAAGAAAACCCTTTTCTTCTCAGCTCTCTTGGGTGTGTCTGACAGACTGGGTCTCCAAAGCTTCAAAATGACCCTTTTATCACAAACAACTATTTTTTTTGAGGAAAGGTAGATTTTTCTTCCCTACTTCAGGCATCCTGACACGATTCAAGCACATCGCACTCTGCACTTACGATCTCATTTTGCTGTTTCTCAGGGCACAAAGAAGAACTTTATCTACAGTGTCAGCTCAGAGTGTTTATCTCTTATTGCTCCACACCAGATCTGGTACACCACCAATTTCCCAGTGTTAGTCCTTTTAACCCAGTGAGATGTTTCCTAAACCAGGGCATCGACTTCTCAACAGGCACTCACACCTCCCATTTCTATTTCCCTTATTCTCAGAGCAGTACCATCCTGAGATTATTTAAGAAGTTGTATTGCAAGGCTGCTTCTACTTCAATTTAAACCCTGCACCCTTTTAAAGGCATCTCTCAAACTGACTTCTAGAGTCTTCACCTTTCGTAGGTGATGGAGCTACTGCAACTTTCCCCTATCCTCATGATCCCACAGTAAGTAAATCATTTCAAAGACTGTAAGAGAGGTCTTATTAGCTTTTTTTTTTTAATATATATACTTTGGAAACCTTCATTAAGATGTGTTTATGTCAAACATAATTCATTTCAGCCCCTAGACTTCAGATATTCTGTTTCTGTGAGCAACCCCACCTGTGCAGTGGCTTATTTTTGTCATGTTCCTCCTGCTCAAGCTTCTTGAATCCCAGTTCAGATTCTGCCTGTCTAGCGACCTGACTTGGTTCTTGGGCTCCCAGACTGTCCTGCTACTCCCTATTGATAAAGGTTGTGCATCAGAGCCATGAGACAAATCCAATGCTCGACTTTGATTTCTTTCAGGATCTGTAACATTCATCCCTCTCAGTTGCTAGAGACACCTGGATCAACAAGGAGCTCCACTGAGTTTCTGGCCAACCCTTAGAAGAAAGAGATGTCACACTCTCTGCAGCTCTTTTCTAGACTTGAGGGACTGTTTCTGTGCTGCTGTCTCTTCAAAATATAAATAATAAAAAAAAATATCTTCTGTCTCAGTCTTCAGAGGACAGACATCTTTGCTCACTTCCAGCTTCAGCCCCCGAGCCCAGGGCTGTCTTCAGATTCACATCTTGTCTCTAACATCACTGTTATGAGACCCCGAGTCACCAAGTGCTTTCAGGAGCTGCCTGCACTCTTCTTCAAAACAAAAACACCAAAAGCCCTGTCAACTCCAGAGCTCCGCGTTATCAGAGATTGTTTCCTATTCTAATACTGTATGTATTTAGAAAAAGACACAAAACGTGAAACTCCCAAACAGCAAAGCTAAAAGCAAGATGAATAAAAGACTTTTAAGTAACTCCCCTAGTTCACTGTGGTTTGGGTTTTTTTTCAGGCTTGTTCTCAATCTATTAACCACCTCATTTTGCATAATCCCTATGCATCCCTGAAGGAAAGTCTTTGTTTCCGTGTGTGAGCATTTAGTGAGACTGTTGTTTTCTCCTCCTCAGTCTCCACTCCTGACTGCAGGCTCCCCTCTAACCAATCTCTACCCCACTCTCTGAAAATCTGCCCCACAAATATAAACTCAGATGTTCTCAGGGAACCGAAATCTCCCTCCTACCGGAGACTTGCACGTGATGGAGAACACAGCAGCCAGGACAGCACAGCTGGGAACCTTCCACCCACTATAGTCAGCAAAGATGCAACTAATTCAAGCACCATTTATGATGCATCCTACATCCGGGTTTCCAGAAAGGACCAAGGAAGGTCAGATTGCCAAAACGTGAATTAACAAGATCCGAGCTCTTAATTCCCTTCTTCCTCTGTGGAAATTCCTGTTTAGTGTATATCAGTAAAGTACATTCAAGCTGCAACCACGCTTCTTACTGCAAAGTTTTTTGTTCTGTTCTTGGTTTCACTCACAGCTGAATTGAAGGTTTGGAAAACTTAATGACCATTAATTGATAAATTGTTGTTTCTCTAGTTGCAATTTCTTTTCTCTTAAAAAAAGTCCTCAGAATTTGCTATGGACAAAACTGACACACAGCCACAACCGTATTCCTTAGTGAACTGTAAAGCTGTTGTCTTCTTGATAATCGTACTTTTAGCATCTGAAAGAGGCACAGAGACAGCTTTTACCAACTACAAGACCTCCTTTGAATTTAACATTTTGAATGTTTTTTAAATCCATATACTGTAGAGCATATAAACAATAGCAGAGGCACTGTGGTGAGAGCAAGCCTCAATGCCCTCTTGGGAAAATAAAATTAAAGCCTCCCACTGACTCCAAAGGCAGTTGAGTAAGGTTCCAGAAATAATTCATCATTTGAGATTCTTTTTAGAAAAGAAACGTCTCTTTCACCACTATTCACTGATCTTCCCTTCTTCTTACATCCTTTATTTTCCATCTGAAAAGTCAAATGGTATTTTAGCAAGCTGTGTCAAACCTGGATACCTTTTTTGAGAAAGCTTGTCAATAATTTTGCATGTTTTACTATTTGAAATATAATAAGGGGAAAACAGCAGCAATCTTCTGAAAACTTTTATGGCTGGCGAGAACCCCACTTTTTCCTACAGAAAAAAAAGTCCCTATGTTCTGAAAAAAAAAAAAAATCTGCTCTTTATTGTAGTTATTTAAGGTTTATATTTTTAAGTATTTGGTAAATAGAATTGCATTCTCAAATTATTCTGAAGTATAAGCATCTAAGCCAGACTGCAAAGCATCCTTTAACTATTCCACCTCCAGTGAAGAGCATCACAACTTTGCTATTTTACAGCTTTGCCAGGCTAATACATACCTGAACAGCGAATACTACAGCAGAAGACGAAAAAGAATAGAAAAGACACCCTTTTCTGTCTTCAGTAAAAACATAAAGTGAGAGTTTTAAATGAGAAATTATGGAGTTTCTTCTATAAAATCACAGGTGGCCAGAAAATTTTCACCCAAACAAATTTTTCCACAGATTCACCAAAGAAATTATGCAAGAGATGTAAAAGGAGCGATTAGGACCTAAGACACTTTGCCTGGACATGACTGCTCAAGGACACATGGCAACCAGCAACCATATGAAGGGAAATGAGAAGACTGGTAACAAAGCTGGGAGGCTCAGTCCAGTGGAGATGGAGACAACTGAAGAAGTAGTGCAGCAGCAGAACATCCTTAGGATAATTACAGCTGGGCATCTTTGAGGAACTTAAGTCTAAAATCAGATGGTCAATTTAAATAAGTTTATTACTTCAATGTATAGCGGCAATTGGTCAGATATCAAATGAAGTGGTTTCCTCACTCTCCACACTTTCCACCTAAGTGATGGCAACAGCTCTGACAACTGGGTGATTAGGAGTTCCTAAGCAAAAGTGGAAGGATAAAGTCTCCTCTCGCAGAAGAGGCCTTTAAACTGTGTTCATGACTGTAAAATGAGATCTGTACCATCCAGAACCTCTGAAGGCAAACTCTTGTTGAAATAATACACAACCAGATTATCTAAAACCAAATCCATCTCAAAAGAAGAGGGAAGACTTTTGAGTCTTAAGTAAATGTTTGGTTTGCACAGTGCTGCCAGAGGAGACATGGAGTCAACATTCTGAATAGTAAGAAATAATGACTATACACTTCATCTGTTCAGCACTGTTGCCTAAACAATACTGTAATCTTTTGGGGAAAAAAATATAGCACAATTTCATACAACAACTTTCACTATAGTAAGTCACTGGTAAAACTTAAATGCAAACAAAAAAAAATTTACTTTGACAGCACCAAAAAAAAAAAAAAAAAAAAAAAATATCAGTCAACACTTTCAGCAGTATCTGGAAAAGATTTTTCTCCTTATATAGAGAACAACATCAGGATGAGATTCTGACTTTCTAGTTCACAGCTACACATGCACGCACAGGGACAAACTTCAGTGTTTTGTTGCAATAAGATAGGTTTGGAGCCATTCCCTTGCCCAGAGTGGATAATCTTGTATCGCTGGACTTGACTTGTCTCCAGGATCTCGCTCTTCAGAGCTCCATCTCCTTCCTTCTGCATCTCAGACAACTACACCCTTCCTCCAACTACAGAGGAAGCACAGACAACTAGTATAATGTACATCTCTCTCTCAGATTTGTAAAGGTTGATGATGCTTCCCTCTAAGAGGTGTGATAGAGTATTAAAAACTTGAGAGCTGGCACAGAGATTTCCTACCAAATGTTCTCGTAAGAGAAACAAACATTCGTAGAGAGAAAAAACATTTTATTTACCATGAAGTTCACCTGGTTTAGCAGTAGATATTTTTCAAGAGCTAGGTCTTAAGAAATCCCATTTCCTAGTAAATATCAATTTGTACCTTTAAGACGGAGTTTATTTTTTGAAAAGGTGGTTTTTTTAAACACAGTCCTCACATACTAGGAATTTCCACTTTCAACCTGCTAACACTGAGACTAATTTGCTTCATATAAGCCCTCTAGCAAGTGCAAAGCCTTTTTCCCTTGAGTATTAGTTGCCAATTACCACAACACAGTTACTAAAAATTTATCAACAAAATAAATGTTAATACCTTGACAAAACTTGCTTCTGAACAGCTTTTGCTACATTAAATAACTGTGGGGTTTTCTATTCCAGTGTTCTGATGGACACCAGGTTGTGAAGTCATGATATTAACCCCATGAGGACTAACCCACAGAGGCAGAGATGCTGCTGGCTGCAGAGCAACACAAGCCACCATTAGAACATGAGTATTTCTAGTAGAAAATGGCCAAAAAACAACAGCTGAAAGTAACTCTGAGGTTTCAGCATCCGCTGTTGGGACAGTCACCTTTATCTGTTTTTCATCCCTGACTGTTCATTCCCACCCCTGTTCCACCTCCCTGGTTGTGACAGCACTTTCATGCAGCTGTGCTATGAACCCGATGGCGGTGCTGACCCTGGACAAATGGGATTTTGCTGTTGTTGTTGCTGGTTCTGCAGTGGGTTCACTGTACAGCTGTAGAAAGAGCAGGCCACGACCAGGGGACAGCGCTCCAGCCACGCCAGCTGGCATCAAAGCAGCAACAAGCAACTGGGGGAAGCTGACTGCTTCTTTCAGCAGCTCTGCCAGTTTATGCCAGCCTAAAATTCCCAGGAAACTATGGAAAACTAGAAACTACGCATATTCAAGTTAGAGATGCAGTAAAACACAACAAAAAAGAAGAAAGCACAGACTGTTTAACCAATAGAACAAATTACTAGGAGAAATGCTGAAATCTTCATTTCTAAGTAACTTCAAAGTAAGACAGCCTGCCTTTCTGAAAAAGATTTTCAACAAATGCCTGTTAGTTTTTCAGTCAAACATGAACTACTGCGCTCAACACAGGGAGTAACAGTTACACGTAATGACCTGCAATACCCTAAATGTCAGACTAAATTATTTAACAGTTCCTTCTGCCTTGTATCTTTGAAACGTATATATATTTTAGTTGTCTCCCTGGTTGTGTCAGATCAGCATGCTTTAACAGTTGGAAGCAACAGAGTCAAATTTAATGATATCCCTGCTTGGAACATGTCCAGGGGTTGAATACGATTTCTTCATGTAGAAACAAGAAGCTCTAACATTTGATCTGGAATTCGTACCTCGTTAGAAGGGAAGCAGCAGAAGTCTCACTTGTTCCTGCTACCAAGCTGGCGGTGAGGGAGAAGGAGCCATGCTGTGCTAGAACTGGTTACCGACCTCGTCAAAACTCTCAGCTGTGAACGTGGTGAATGATAATTTTGCCTGCCACAAGCAGACAGGCTCAGTGAGTAACAATTTTCACGTTCAGAAGCACTAAGTAGGAGGGTCAAATTAGAAATCTTGGCTTTCAGCATCATTCTTCATGCTTCGGTACGTTACGGATGAAGGAAGAGGCTTTCTCTCTGCCTCAGTAACTGTATAGTATTTCATCCTTTGTGGGAAAAAAAAAAAAAATCTATAAATTTGCAAGACATGTAGCACTTGGCAGCATTTCATAACTGCTGAGTGACTAAGATGAGCTCATTTAACACAATTTTGAAATAAATGTATTATTTTATATACCTAAGCCTATACATTTTGCAAGGCAATGAAAGAAAGAAGAGACGATACAGTGCACGGCCTGAAGAGTGTGGCCTGCTGCCAGTGCCTACACATACTTATTCTCTCTTTTTCAGCCTCTGTCATATACACACACCCCCTGGAAAAAAACAACTCGCTCAGGGCAAGCAGAATTTTTATGGTGCTGGCAACTTCTGCCAAAATTCTGTTTTCATTTTAAACTCAAGACTATGCTCATTTAACCACAAGACAGCTAACTTAGGTAGCAACATCTGTCAGAGAAGTAGAGATGGAGAAAGCAGGTACAGGGCAGAGAATCAGGATTCTTTTAAATCCTCTCCTGCTTTCCGTATGATCGGTGCCTTTCAGCAAAGTGGAATTAATCAACATCACTGGCAAACTGCACTTTTAAATCCAATATGCAGAGACAGAATATGGATTGGAGAACATGTGGTCAGGCAGTGGGGAGAACAGGTATCTATATACAGGATGTGAAAGAAGAGCTGGGAGGTAGAAGATCATCACTTATCACACCTAACTGCTGTTTCGCATTATATACCTTGAAAACCAACTGTAAGCACATCGTGTAAATGAAGACACCACACAGAAACATCTTAACCATCAGGAGTCTTTAAAGTCCTATTACACTTTCTACAAATTCACATCCTCTGTTGCAGTTTGCTCTTTTAAGTGGCTCAGTTGTGGGACTTCAGACACAAGCTCCTCTGCAGAATGAACTGCAACACTGGAGGTAAACCAGTCCAGGATGAAAATAAATCCAGTACTATGTAAGACTCCTTCTCCTATTGTTTATATTGTTCAAAAATATTAACAAGGTTTCACAAAGAAAAAAACAAAAAACAAAAACCAAAAAACAGTGCTGTTTCCAATAACCCAAAACAAGAAAAAGCACTTTAGTCTTTCAGAAAATGGATACCTGAAATGATCAATCTCCAGTAAATGTACAGAAAATATTAAGAGACACTAGCAACCAAAGGATGACAGAGGAAGAACTATTCTACAGTTTAGTTCCAACACTGCTTGCCGGATAGTTTATGAACAAGATTGAGCTAGCTAGGGCACAAGTGGCAGTCTGCTCATGTAACAGGCAATTCAGCAAGGGCTAAATTTGTTAGGCTGAGAAATGGGACAAATTAAACCATTTTCAGCTTGGGCTGATTTGGTTGTATCATCAACACAAGCTAAAACTAGCTTGGGGATCAAAGCAGAGTGCTGCAGACACTGCTGTCACTGCCAAGTAAGCATATAAAAGAGGCCAGAGGTACGTAAGAACTTAAATCCAGCAGCAAACTATGTAGGTACTAGTCATACATATATATATATATATATATATGTTTAGGGATAAACCAAGCTAGACATTTTCATAAGTGGACATAATTTAAGAAATAGAAAGTTTCTGTTTTAAAAGTCAGACCCAAGTTGACCCAAGCAAGAGGATTCCTGTTTGAGCAATGCTGACAACATACTGATGCTACAGGAATTCTGAACCACATCCGTCCCTGCACTACCATGTTTATGGTCCAAGTAAAGCAAGGGTCAAGAATGAATGTACCCAGAAACAAAAGACACCCACTCCTATGGATCAGAGTAATATGTTTACTCGATTAGTCATAAAGTAGTTAATTTGCCCCCTTGAATGACTTAAAATACCTTAGATAACTTCAGTCTTCACTTTGCTACACAATAATTACAGGCCTGAATCAGGTCCACAAGAGAACTCATTTCTAACCACAACTAAGGTATAAGTATTGCATGATCTGCTCGTGGAAAAATAAGGAATTACGTTGATTTAAATAAAACAATGAGATTAGTGTTGTTAGTGGTAGCTACAGCCTCACAGAAACTCACTAAAGCAAAAACTATCAGCAGTTTTAAAGTTTTCCAGAGAAATTCTCTGCAAAGCCACTTGAAAAAAGAAATCACACCCTTGCGTAAGCACCAAAATAAACTGTACTCAACTATTATATGAATATTAAACTAAACCAATTTTACTTTCTAAGTTGCCAAGAGAATGCTCTTTCTTTTCACCCTTTGCAATTTCCAGAAAAACATCCTCCAAAACTGTCTCTGCTAGAATTGGGTAAGTGATGTATGACCGCTAATTTACAATCAGCAAAGCAGATCTTTTTATCCCTAAAAATTTAGAGATAAAAATATTTTTAAATGGAAGCACAAAAATTTTTTTAAAAAATAAAAAAAAACCCCACAGTAGTCATGACAACCCCATTCCGTTTCCTTCTGCTCACCCATGTCATCAACACGATACCTAAAATAATCCACAGTAATTAAACTATCGGCAAGAGACATCTACTAGTGCTGAAAATAATTCTAGAAGAACAAACCCCAATAACCAAGAAGTATCAACATGTGTCAGTGATGCACCATCCAGTGCAGGGGCACTTGCTTCTGCAGAACAACTGAAGCTGACGCTTTGGACAAGTCCCACCACCAAACCAGCACTACACTGCTTCTGCTGTGAGAAGGTACCAGGAACGACACCTTGAGCTGCAAAGCTGCATCAATCCCTCTTGGTTGAGGGTCTGGGGAGGCCCCGCTCACTGGAAGCTGGCCGGGGCTATCCCAATTTACAGGAAGGCTGTGAGGGAAGACCCAAGAAACTAGAGACCTGTTAGTCTGATCTCAGCTCCTGGAAAAATTATAGAGAGGATTATACAGGGCACTGTCAAAAGGCATTTAAAGAATAACACAGTCATCAGGCACAGGCAACGTGGCTTCATGAAGGGAAACTCCTGTTTAACTAACTGCATATCCTTCCATGAGGAGGTCATCCACTCAGTGTGTGATGGGAAGGTGGTGGATGTAGTTTTTCCTGGATTTTAGTACTGCTTTTGATATTGTCCCTCCCAGGACCCTTCTGGACAAGTTGTGCAGCTGGAGGATGAGCGGGAAAGACTGGCTGAAGGGCAGAGCTCAAAGCTCTGGTCACCAGCAGTGCTCTTCAGGGCTCAACCCTAGAGCCAGTCCTGGTCAATGGATTTATCAACCATCTGGATGCAGAACCTGAATGCACCATTAGCAAGTTTACTAGTGATACTAAAGAGGTGCTGCTGACTCTCTTGAGGGACAAGAGGCCTATCTAGGTCCCACTGCAAGACTGGAGCACTGGGCTATGATTAATGGGATGAAATCTAAGACCAAATGTCAGATTCTGCACCCAGGAGGGAGAAACACCAGGCACAGGTATAAACTGGGAGAAGAGTGGCTGGAGAACACCCTACAGAAAGGGAGCTGGGGGCGCTGGTTGGCAGCAGGCTCACTGAGCCAGCAGCGTGCCCTGGCAGTCAAGAGGGCAAACTACATCCAGGGGTGTTTCAAACCCAGCACGACCAGCTGGGCAAAAGAGGTGATTATCTCCCTGCATTCAGCATTGGTGCAGCCTCACCTTGAGCACTCTGTGCAATTCTGGGCCTCACAATTTAAGAAGGTCCTTGAATGTGTCCAGGAGGACAAAAAGTTGGTGACAGGGCTGGAAGGAATGTCCTGTGAGGAGTCCTGAAGACTCTGCGTTTGTCTAGTTCAGAGAGAAGGAGGTTGAGGGGCCACTTCAGTGCTCTCTGCAGCTTCCCAAGGAGGGAGAGTAGAGGGAGGTGCTGAGCTCCCTGGGATCCAGTGATAGGACACGTGGGAATGGCTCAAAGCTTCACCAGGCGAGGTTTAGACTGGACATTAGGAAGCATTTCTTTGCCAAGAGGGTGGTCAAACACTGGAGGAACAGGCTTCCTAGAGAGGTAGTCAACCTCAAGCACGTTATGTTTGAGAGACATTTGGACAATGACCTTAACACACTTGGTGAGCCCTACACTGGTGAGGCAGTTGAACCAGATGATTGCTGTAGGATCCTACCAACTGAAGTAGTGTATTCTACTCTAACATTTACACCTAGGGGCAAGCACTAAGTGGGAAAGATCCTACCTAATCATTTCAGCAGGACACTTAAAGAGACTTTGAAGGAAGGTTTAGATGTGCACTAACTTCACCAGTATGACTCAAATGTAACTTTTTTCCCCGTTATTTCAAAAGCAGGCGACATTTTCAGAGATGGTAAAGTCATCTGGGAACATCAGAACATAGCCCTCTAATTCAGCATCTCTTAATTAATCCATATAAGTATTTTAAGACTAGCAGTCAATTCATTGCAGGGTTTGTTTACATGAACAGAATAAAACTCATCAAGATTATCTTCGTTATTGGCATATTATCTTTGGCAGAGTGACCAAGGTAGCACTATGCTACAGTTTAAAAGTACAGACTAATTTTATTCTAGTCCAGTACATTTCCCTGTAACTACCCAATCTATACAAAACAAGAAAGATTCTCTATCAATGTGAATGTTAAAAAAAAAAAAAAAAAAGGAAAAGTGCAGTATTGACAATTCTCCTTTCTGCCTGCAACAGCCTGTTTGGCATAATATTGATTTCATTTGGGAAGACAGAAGACCCTGGATTCTACAGATTTCCGCAGAAAAACACCACAGCACACCTGTATGAACCCAGATTTTTCAGAAAACACAATAAATTCAAATGTGTGATTCTGTTATCTTGCTTGACTTCTATAATGCAGGTGTCCACATCTAAGCCAGCTATCTAGGTCCTCACTGTAGGTAAAGGACATCTGGTTAAAAGAGTAGAGCTTTTAGTATGGTTCATTCACTAAACCCAGTCTATGAGAAAATGAGGAATCACATCCTGACCTTCTTAAGGTAGCCCTCCCACTGGCAGTAAGGACTCTAGAGTGACCTGCTCAGATACAACCATTCACCTACACTGCTCTTCCTGCAGGGAACAATCTCTTTTGCAACTGTGGGCTTCTCTCAGGCAAGCTCACGGCACACTCTTGTCCAAAACACAAAAACCTTGGCAAGACGAATTTGATTTGTACTGCTGGTATCAAAAGTGACATACACAAGCCCAGAATATTGATTAAAGACACGTTGACCCCATGATCATCAGCCAAGGAAACGACGCCAAGGACCGTTACGTTCTGCCCTCCTAGTCTGACCACAACCTCTCTCTGTTGAAAAGATGGTATTTCATCATTCCATGAGAAAAATGAACCATCACATCTGATTTCGTGAAACTGATGAGTCTTTTGTACCAAACCAGGAAAAAACAGGCAAGAATCTTAGAAGAAAGAAGTAATGAAATGCAGGTAGAGAAGTACAATTTCTCTTATGCACAATATACAGCAGATTGCTGCATTTCATCTTTGCATCCGTCACAACTCAGTGACCTCCAACCAGAGAAACTGTACAGAGAGCATAATGGGATGTCAGGGGTTCAAAACCAAGTGATCTGTGACCTTTCACACTACAGTATTGGGAGGAGGGGAGGTCAGACTAAAGCATTCTGAAATTATAAGGCCCATCTTGATGACTAGGGAATTATATTCTAGACCAATCTAGTCCAAAATTTTACCTGCTTAGATCATTTTCTGACCTTTTTATATTTTTTTGTATTATTAGACTATATTGTTAACCATGTAACACAATGTGCAAGATTAAATATTGTAAATATTTTACTAGTCATGATCAGTTTCCAAAGATTTTGTTCAGCTTTTGGGTTAAAAAAAAAAATCTCAAAAAACAAAAGAAAAAAAAAAACGAAACCACACCAGAAAAAAACACCAAAGCAGTGCATTCTACTCAGAAAAACCCAAATGTAAATCAACTCCAAACTTTTCTTAATCGAACAAATACGAAAATTATGTATTACTGAATATTTGAAACATGAAGATACAGAGAAGATCCTGTGCTGTTTTAACATGCACCTCACTGACTTTGATCTGGTGTCAGCAAGGGTTTGCCTTCTTAAGTATGCACTATCAAGTCTGATCACTGCACTCCCTTCAAAACTTCCTAGCTTGTCATTCCTGTTAGTGATTCAACAGCTTCAAGTATTCTGCAGAAAAGAAAAATACCCTGAACAATACCAGGAATAACATCCTTCCTTTCCTGTTTGGGTACATTTATGTCAGTCACCTTCCTCTTCCAAGAAATTTCAAAACATCTTTTGAAATATGGAGACATAATTCCATTAAAACTTATCAGTACTGAAGTTAGAAGCAAGCTGTGCAAGCTTCGCCTTTAGTGGCCAACAGCTTTGAGATAACTGATAATAAATGGAGTTTGAAAACTCTCCCTGTGTATCAATTTGCACTGTTTCTGTTGGAAAAAACACTTGACCAACCTTCATGCACTGAACTGATTCCAGCCCCCATTTCTACACATGCATTTATTCTATTTATTTCTAACCAAGCATTCTATTCTGTTCCCAATATAACAGGATGAATACTGTGGTCTTTCCTTCTTTCTCTCTTTTTCTACCACTCTCTGTTTCAGTTTAAAAATTGAGGAATATGTCAAGACTGTTATCAAATTCAAGAAACTGATACCACCTAATGCAAATTAACAGGCACAAACGAAGGCCCTGGAAATGGCTTCTGGAGATAATGACTGCCAAATGTCTACAGCCACGCTCAAGTACTTTTCCACTGTTTGGTCAAAAGCTGTTAAGATGCGTCACATGAACAGATCGGAAAGCTTTCTTTAATTCCATGTTGGTTCAATGACCTTTCATCTTCAATAAACAAACTACACTGGACTACAGCAGCTAACATTTGCCATAAGACATTTAAAAACTAAGGATGAAAACACTCTTCTGCAACCCAAGACGCTCTATGCAACTCCTGTACTCTGATCTCTATCAAAATTGAACATCAGATTGATTCAGATAAAGCTTATGTCCTAGGGCAGAACATACATTTCTTTGCTCCAGCTCTCAGAACTATTTACATGACTATGTAGACATGAGACACACTGTTTGGTGTTGAAATTGCTTTCCTGTTGTAACAAAACCTTTTGGTCAAAGCAAAAGATTATGGTCTAATTACAACAGCACAACTTCAGAGTTAATTGTCATTCCCAAACTCATCCATTATCCCCACACTGCTACCGCTTGTGGCACTTAAAATGAGAAACCCATTTTGCAACAAAAACCTTTTTTAGTTAAAAAAATTGGGGGGGGAAGGACAAAAAAAGACTTTAAAGTACAAAGAAAAAAAATTATCAACTACTGAGTACAGCAACATGAAGACAGATTTACTTTTGGAAAACAAATGAAATAACCCTTAAATTAAGTGTTTGTTATGACTGTAAAATAAATTGCAGAATTTCTGCTTTATCCTTAGAATCTTTGAAAAAGATAAACGAAGACTACTTCTTAGAAAATTTGTTAGAATTATGCAGAACGGGTTTCTCACTTTTAGGGTTACACTAGCAGAAATTGGCAGTAAGAGAGAAGCTACATCAAATCCTACACCACTCTACGATACCACGATCCGATTCTGTTCGCCTTTACCACGTCAACGATGCTAACTTTGGCAATACGCTGCTGCAAAGACAGTGTTTTCCATCAGTGCTGACGGAGTTCTGTAGTTCTACGCTAAGGCAAAGGAGTACCAAATCTAACTGATTACTCACCAAAATTACAGCATAAAAATCCTTCTATTTGTGGAGACAAAGCAAACCCGACGCTTTTTTTTTTTTTTTTTTTAGAGAAGAATTAACGTTTCATCCTCAGTACGTTCTGAAAATAAACTTGCAACTACTCTGAAATGCTCTGAGAAGCATTTCAGTTTTGGCAACCAGCTGAGGAAAGCTGATATGTAACAACCCTCTATTTCAGCACATCTAAACTTCCTCAGCCCATACCTCATTTCAACCACGAATCCTTTTCTCCAGTTCATATTATAGAGCCCCGAAGCTGAAGGAAGAAGGCTGCTTCATACTTGATTTGCTCATTGTAACACCCCATAGGCTGCAAAATGCAAGTCTAGCAAATCTGTTGTAATGGAGTCTAAATGCTGCAAAAATTAGAATTTCACGTATGACTACACTCCTAGTGGTAAATGCATACAGTATCCTAATGTGCTACGCTACAAATACTAATACTCACAGTAGTAGTGCCATCTGTACTGCTTCCTTTTAAAGTGTCTGCCCATCAGATGGTTGCCTGCTTTAACCTCCTGGCTTCCCCCATCTTCCCCTGCCCCGATCCTTCTTCCAAGTCTGTACCAGCTGTCAATCTGTGAGTCTCACAGCTGAATTTATGAGACATTATTTAATTAGATTTTACTCACAAAGCAAGATCGCAGTATTGATCTGTTTTGGCAACTCTCTCAAAATCTGAATCATTATCTTAGTGTGACACCTTGAATGACTTCCAAAGGACTCATATTTAGTCAAAGGTTAAAAATTTCTACATTGTAAAACAAAAAGCTAAATCAAACAAATATGTATAATTCATTATAAAGTAGCAATTTTCTAATTCAAGCCTGAATCATCAAAAACTTCACGACCAACACAGTACTGCTTTGAGAACACTGCAAATATTCTGTGATAGTAAAATTCTCTGTGTTAATACTCTGATAGTACCACCAACCATTCTCTAGCATGAACAAGAGCTGTACTTCACATTTATTCATCCTGAGAGCAGCTTGTCTCATTCCGTTAGTCCAGTGCAACTCCTCAGTACACAGCCATTTCATATAACTTTTTTTTTTTTTTTTTTTTTTTTTGGGGGGGGGGGAAGGAATGAAAAAAACCCAAACAAATAACAACCCTCATTTTGAATATTTCACAATTACCATTAAGTGCTGCAGTCTCATCCTCATTCTCACCATTAAAGTAAAAAGAATTGCAGTATTTTCTCTGGGTAACAATACAAAGTCTCTTCTTTACCTTCTATGCTCAAAACTTTTCAAAATTCTAAGTTATTTACAAAAACAGTGCAGACCTTTAAGTATTACAGTGTTTCTGCTCATACTTCACTCATTGTTTGTCCTATGTTCATTTTAAGATGAGTGATTAGTAGGTCTTTTTAAAAAAATCAAAGACAGACTGAAAAGCCTCAGCTATTAAAGTTACACAGTAAAAAAAGAACTCTTTTGCTGAGTCAGGTCCTACTCCAAACTTCTGGAAAGTTCTGCAAAATACAGAAAAGCTCTGCAGAGTCCCTAAGCAGCAATGCCTCAGAGAGGAGAAAAAAAAAAAAAAAAAAAAAAACAAACTTGTAATTCAAATCAAATTATGAAGAATCAGATGATCTAGAGGGCTAAAGCCCAAGTTCTGCAGAATGCCCAGTCTTGTCCACAGAGTCAGCACAGATACTCGACTAACAGAGCCTGGAACCAGGCTGTGTCCTTGTTTTCAAACACTAAGGGCATCATGCAGAACACCAAGTTTTTGTTATAAAGCAGACCAATTCTCATGAAAAATAATAATAAAGTCAAATGAACTGAGGGAATACAAATGGATGGACAGAAACTATAGTCTGCAAGAAAATTTTAAAAAGGGTTTTCTGTGAGGCTGAGAACAGCACAGTACCAGCAAATGTGTGAAAAATTAAACTGTTAGACACAGATAACGACGGAAAGGTTAAACAAGTGTGCTTAAACACAGAAACGTCAATAAAGCAACTACGCAACAATTCCAGACCAAAAGTTTTATCAGAGGGAGATTCAGTGATTTGTTGTTCAGTCTAATGAAATGAAATTAGAAGCAAGCTTCAATATTGAGGAAAATGTCTCCCAGCAAAATAAGTTTATGAACCTATAGATGTAAAACCATATTAATTTCACAGATAGTATTTTTTAATTAAGGTATCATTCAATCTTCCCCAGATCTACCTGGACAGAACAGTTAGTAAGTTTTCAAAAAGCGCTTAAAACTGGGTTGTGCTCTTTTTTTTTTATAGCCTCAGGGATCATTACTCAAGGAGTCAGATGATGCATTTTCACTTTTACGCAACACAGCAACTCTTACAGAAGTCACAATGACTTTTACACGCTGGAAGCCTGTAATATTCCATCCTATACAACGGTAACACATCACACTTACTAATAATCTGTGTCTTAGTTTCTCTTTCTCTCCATCTGGTGTTATTTGCATGCATCCTTCACTAACTTTAAATTTTAAATGATTTTTCATTTTCTCATGTCATTTTATTTAAAGCATATGCTTCAGTTATCATCTTTGTCCGCATGTGTGATATCAATAATGATTTGATACAGGAAAGAGTCAGATTCTGAAATCTTTATTAGGTAACAGCTTGCCTCAGCAACATGGGCAGTCTACAGACTATTTAAATCAATTAGACTAATTTCCATATTACTCAACCTGGTACAGACACTGTATATCAGAATCTAAGTAAACACATATAGACAAATAAAATAAAAGCTATTTGTAAACACTGTAAAAGATCACAGACAGATTCAACATGAATCAAGATGACAGCAAATGCTGTATCAAATCCCAGACAGCGACCTAGCTCTCGGTGTCCTGCCCAGAAGCCACCATAAACATTTCAGAAATAAGTGTAAGGAATTCCTGCAGTACAAAACTGTAAAATATATGACCAAAAAAAACCAGAAAAAAAGGAATTACTTCCACCTAAATGTCATCTATTACTGGCTGGGGTACACCCTCAAGAGTAAGCGTTCTTCTGATTCACTGACAAATTAACATTTGGAAATCTCAGGGTGATTATCATACCCATTTTTAGTCCATTACACAACTCTTTTTTAATTTCAAGTAAAATAAAATATCTTAATTAACACGTTATTACATGGCAACCTTTCAACACATTATCTTCTAGTATTAAACCAGTTAATACAAAAAGGTAAACAATTAGTTCCTTAATATCATGGTCTATGTGTCCTCCTAGTGATAACTATCTGAAACTGCAGTGATAGGCTGTTCAAAGCTCCTCTTCTTTGTTTAACTATTTACTTCATTTTACTTTTATTTAGGGAAATTGCAGCTGTCAAGCCATATACTGCTCACCTTACTTGCATAAATAAAATCTTCATAAACTCAACGCTACATGTGCAGTTGGGAATATAATAAAGATGAAAAGACAGTAACTACTGCACACCAAACGTAAAACCAATAGAGCAATTTCACATTTCAGAAGAGCATACAAAGACTAGATAGCCTTTTGCAAAAAATATTTCAAGGTTTAGGTTTTTAAGCAACATTAAAAACTGACAAACAAGATTCCAACACAATTTTCAGCTAAACCAATATACCAAACTTTCACCCAAAGATCAGATATTTTCAATATGAATAAGCATGCGTTGTTTTTTCGGTGCAATAATTACCTCAGAATCATGAACTTCAACCCTAAATCCATTTCTACAAAGCAGCCATACTACCACTCTGTAGTCCAAAGGCTTTAGGTCACTTAACCTAAATCCTTTTCTCTTACAGGCTATTGCATTTCAGCTTCGTGATCCTTCAGAAGAACTCTACCTATATTTTATTTTACCTGTCAGGTGACTAGAGCATACGTCAGACAGAGAACTGGTGAAAACTGATTCAATGACATATTCCCAAGTTATCTCAGGTGAACAACAATACCAAGCTACAGGGCAAGGCAAAAATCAAGGGTTCTACCAGACTGAACTAAAAAAAAAGTCCACCCGGACCTCAAATCTGACAATCGGTAGGACTTTTCAGCATAATCACTTCCTTTAGGCACTGTCTTAATACCTACAATTCTTACCACCATGCTACTGTATTGTCCCCAAGACCTGTGGTAAGAGGAAATACAGAGAGAGCTGTGATTCTCTGTGTCACGGAGTGCCATGACAAACTACCTTAGTTACCTCTAAACAAGAGGCTCACCCACCAGAAGCACAGAATGCAATTTAACCCAGTATTCTCAAGATCCTCAGACATGCACCACAAACATCAGCAAGTGGAATATTACAGCAAAAAGTGCTACGAAGTTCAAGTGGGGTTTTTTCCCCCTGAGGTCCCAAAGCTGCCAGTGCTTTAAAGTGGTAACTTTTATCAGTTATTAGTGTTTCAGAACTAACGGATCAAAGCACACATAGTTAAAAGAAAATCCCATGGTGATAGTCATGGCAACTCAGCAATTGATACTGGGACAAGTACATTAATGCTTCATATTGAGACACATGAACTGAACCAGCTACTGTAAAGTTAGAGCCTGATCCCAAACAAAAGCACACTCCCACAGTTCCCAGTAACTTCAGTGCGTTGTTTTTATTTTCAGATCCATAAAAAGACACAGATTTTGAAATAATAAACACCAGAAGTAAGAACACACTGATGAGGATGTTGGTTCCACAGCCACAAGTTTGAAACTTGGACCAGAAAAAATGAGAAAAAAGAAGTAATAACAGAACAGTGAACACAGGCATCTCAAAGTTTAAAACCTGTATTTTTTCATACAGAGGTGGTAAAAGCCACAAAGCTGAGTCTGAACTGCTGTTTTAAAAATCTGCAAACTGACTGCTGTAATGGGCAGAAGAGGTTTGAGACATTTAAGATAGACAAGCTATTGACAAATGCGAATTACCAATAAAATTACCAGGGAAATTTATAGGAACGATGCCAACTATAGGTTGACAGGCAGCATGTCTTTCTGGAGACAGAGAGAATGACTTTATAGCTATTATAAAACAGCATGCCGACTAAAACCACATTATTATAAAACTGTCTGTAAATTTAAGAACTATTTGTATTTTTAAGAATTTCCCATTGTTGTACTGAAACTTGCTGGACTCCACAGAAATAACATCTTCCACAGTCAAACAAAACAACCTGATTTGAAATGAATGGGCGTATTATTAACCCCAAATATTTATGTTTACCTTCAAATTAAGACATGATGTTCACTCGTTTTCACTGCAGAAGGTCTGTATCTTCATATATTGCAATACTTGTATCACTTAAAAAAAAAATAAAATATCAAAGCACTCCTTTATGAAGCTGTTCTAGTTAGTCTTTACTCTGCTAGCCTAGATATTAGCCTTAACTAGTATTTTAGCCGACTAATACTCAGAATAAAAGCAAGAAAAAAACCCCCACAGACTCAACTCAAAAAACATAATCCACACATTTTAGGCTGACCACAGTTTTTTAAAAAATACATACTTTTTCAGTTATTTCAGTTCATCCAACTTGGATTAAAAAGAAAAAAAAAAAAAAAAAAAACAACAAAAACCACAAAACCAGACAGACATAACTGTTCTAAACTACCTTCAAATTCTAATTCTTCCTTCAGATGTGCTTTTCATCTTTCCTGGTTCCCACACACACTGACTTGCCACTGTTTAATTAATTTATTATGACTCTATTTCTGCATTTTCAAAACCACATTTTGGTTCAAATAATCTCTTTTGCATTATAAATAACAATGTTATACAATCCAAAAATATGTTCTATATTAATCAAATGAGTAATAAAGTATGGCTGTTTCTTTTTCCTGCCAAATCCTTGATGTCTTACAAGATTTGATGGCTACTTCTAAAACCTACAAGCTTAAAGACCACTGAACTTTGCATTCAAAACCCAAAACATTAGTTTTAACAAGCTTTGCAAGAAGCTAATTGCCCTTTACATATTTGGAACTCAACAGGAAAGTAAGAACACAAAATAGTTTTGCTGATACTGAAACCAGGACACCTCATTATTTTAAACATAATCGGATCACTTGTCAGCGGATGACTCACAGTTTACTAAAGCTTGAGACTATCAATACTTTCTGTATGTCAGACTGTGTGCTTAAGTTGTTTCCATGCTACCACCGACTGCAGTGGGTTTTGTGAACTACATTTCTCTGCAGCACCTTCTCCAATCCAGCTTGTGCCATCTGCAGCGTTACCCTCCATCACAAGGCACTGTTACACCATCACTACTTGCAGTGGTATATAAGCTCTGGAGTAGACACAAAGCAAGGTAAGGTGGACAGTCAGAAGCAAGAGAAGAGAAAACAAAACACAGCTGAGTTTTTCTAAGAAATACATTTTTAGATTTACCGTGTAAAACAAGGTTTTCAGGAAGTGGCTCATACCGGAAGCCAATGACCTCACAGCTTCTTATAAATACCACACAATTACAAAGTGAAAGAGAGCGATATTTCTTGCTACCACTTTCTTTTAACGTTCATGTTAGTTATTAACTCAATACGTCCCAATTAAGAAAGCCAAACTGTAGACGAAATGAATAGGGTTTTTACAGGGTTAAAATACTCATCGATGCTACACTAGTGCCATTCCAAGCAGCGAAACACCATGAAATCTTTGTAATATCGTAACTATTTTTTCTAAAAACCCTAATGGGCATATGATTAATTAGTCCTCACATCTAAGCCAATCATCAAAAACCTTGTCTTCTCCAGTAACTGTCCCCATCCCTTTCTTCCCAGTTCCAAAACTACTTGTCACCACTTCTTGTCCACCTGGTCTCTGATATTACAACTCTTCTTATAAAACACATTTTTACTGTGCAGCTTAAACAACATTTTTCTATTGTAGATCCCTATCAACCACCATAGCAAAGACCAGGGAAATACTGACTTTTGAAAAAGCAGGTAGGTCTTACCAGAGAAGGTGTCAAGCTACTCAAGCATAATTTACTCTTGATAAGCTAATTGCATTTTATTTCTTTATCATGTACTCAATGCCTCACTCTAAGATGTCAGAAGTCTACTGAAGCCATATTAAGAGTACGTACCTGTCCAAGTCTTTGTTTGGAGCTTCTCAGTTCACCTGGACTTCAGTGCTTTAGCATCACTCACTTTTACATCTGCCTCAATTTCTAAACCATGATGTCTATTAGTTATCCTGTCTTTTCCCCACATCCTTACAAAGGACTGAACCAAATGTTAAAATGCTACCACACCTGCAACAACAGCTCTCCTTCCCATTATATTTTTAGTAGAATGACTGAAGAATCTTTTATTTATCTTTAGCTGACATGTCTTAATGTGGCCTGCAGGTTCTGTCTATCTTGTCATCTTTTAAAGCAGGCTCAGTTCTTTCTCATTGTTTATACCATGTCTTCTTTAAGGTACTTATCAAAACATCTGGACCTGAAGCCCTCATTATTTCTACCCAACTAATATAAAAATCTAACAACTCTTCTATCAGCTCTTATACTGCTGACAGAGAAATTCCTGCCCTTCTTTACACTCAAATCTGCAGGCTCTCTGTCTGGTTTACTTCCCTGAGCTCCCCAGCTCTGAGTGAGCTGAAATGCCTTCAGAAGAACTGGACCTCACCATCTGCTTTTTCTAAATCCACTGATATATTCTGGGACATGTTTTAAATCTCCATAAAAGAGAACACACAAAAATCCCACTTTTTTCAATACATGGACCGTACCAAGACCTCCTCAGGCAAATATTCGTGGTCTTTGTTGATAGATATAGATTCTTAAAATAGGTATAGATTCTTAGAATTACAAGTTTATCAGTTAGATTTGGGGATTAGTTTTGAAGGGGTTTTTTTTCATTTATAATCCTGGCTTTTGATAAAATTGAGTTATGAAAGTAGAACCAGAACACTGTACAAGAAGAACTGGATAACCTCACAGACTTGGATAGAAGTGGAATGAATGTCAACAGCAGAAGATACAGTCATGTATCTGTGTATAACATATTCCCACCAGGCAAACAGCTCCTTAATTTGGAAACTAAGAAGGAGGAAAAAGTCTAGCCCATTACAAAGTGACCATGGGTCAGAGAGAGACATACCTGTGAAATAAAGTAATCGTGACCCCAATTTACAGCTTCCTAGAGAATAGATCAAATTATTGTGTGTGCCCTGTTTAGAAAAATGGATTCAGACTCGAGCATGAACAGAAAGGCGCTTTTAGGTAGCAGAAATGGCAACAGATGGTAAACTCTACCTTTCAACTGAGAGTTCAGTGCTTGCCAAAATGCATGGACCTGGTCCACTTCACCATAAGTTTAAAAAAGGGAAAAAAATAAAAAGGAAAAAGAAAAAAGGATGTCATCTGATCACCAGCAGTGGTCTTATATCAAGAACTATGATTTCTCAGCCAAGACCAGTGACAGCAGCCAAAAGATTCACTCTAGACCATGAGTAGAAAAGAGCAAAAGAGTTGCTTGTTCTTGCTGCCTCCCAGCAACGATGGATGCCTGCCTGCACGAGGTCCTGCTTCGTTATTCTCTGCTCCATCGGTGGTTTACGTTAAACTGTTCAACTGCAGGAATCAGCTGAATGAGGCGAAGAGAAGCAGCACCTGCAGCCTCCGCACTGGTCTCAGCTGGGAAATGACACAATAGCACCAGTTCCAAAATGAAAGGCAGGACCATGAAGTTTCTGAGGCAGGAAATGGAGGACGATTCAAGCAGTCATTTCATGCAGCCTCAGCTGCGGAGCAGCAGCTAACAACGGCAAGATGATTAAGAATAGTTTCTTAAACCATGTTTCTGCTTTGATGAACGATTCCAACTGCACTACACATCAAAGCACAGCAAGCTAACTCACCACAGACTTCAGACGTTCTGGAGGATATTAAGGGATGCTAAGGGACACTGTGTCCCATGCTGTTTTAACAGTGTGGGCAGCAGGCAAACGAAGGTGCAAATCCAGCTCAGATCTGAGCCAAGTATGCAGAGCAGGCACAGTTCAGGATGATCAGAAGAATGGAAAAATCAATACTGTGAACACAGACTTGAAGTTTTGTTTGTTCACCTGACTGAAGAGGTAGTAAGTGATATAATTCCTGGTCATAAAAGCATTAGAGAAATAAACACAAACAAAGAGAGCTGCATAAGGCAAAACCTGCAATTATCATTTTTAAAAGTGGGTATGAAATGGTCCTTCAAAATGTTAGGCTGGCAATATGAAGACTTTCAAGACCCTGGATGTTATGATGGTTAGAATCTTTCTTCTAACTCTAATAATGGAAGTAAAAAACCTGTCCTTAGGAGTTTATTTTAAAGTACAAGTTACGTAGCAATTATACAACATCAGGCTTCCTATACCTAGTGACAAGACTGAGAAACGTAGGAAGCCATTTCCAGTTAAATATTCTTACTAGAAGTTTCCAGTAACTCTGCAGTAGTATCACAACCACCTCCAGCAGTAAACAGAACAGGAAATCAAGGCAAGAAAAAAGAATTAATAAATACTGAGGAAATAATGAATAAAACTGAACCAATTGAAAGCTCTGCTAATCTAAAATGACCCCTTCAGTAATAAAACAATGGACAAACTTGCAACACAATCCTTCAGAAAGCATGGTGCAGCTTCTCCTAAACAAAATGAGGTCTTTTCAGATAATTTTCTCACTGTAAACAAATGTTTTACAGAAAACAGAACACAATAATGCAAGAAGAAAGGGAAATGATCGCTGCCTATTAATGGAATACCTTAGTGAGAACAAGTATGCATGGGCAATGATTCTTCCCGATTTTTTCAAGCTATCTGGAGTCTCAATTTTCAGTAACATCTGTTATAGTAGTTCACTTCTTACTTCACCAACCTGATCAGACCACTGCTACTGAGCAAGTCAGAGCACCTCTAGCAGCCAGACCCCGAACACACTATAAGCAACACTTTTGACACCTAAAATAAGTTTTAAGATTCACACAGGCAGTAGGGCAACGTAACCTCACTGAAGTCCTAATTTAGGCTAATGCAGAAGTAATAAGCTGACTGGTAATTTTATAGGCACGCAGCCAAAAGATTTATTTAGAAGTTAGCAGCCCTGGAGGAATTTCTATGTTGGTAATAAGTCAGACCTGAATGCCCCAAATCATGATAATTAAAGGGCTGAACAAATCCTTTAAGAGAAAATAACCATAGTTACAAATGCATGGTAATGAGTCATGTAAGAAGAAAAACAAAATATTTCCAGCGTGTTGAGCCAGATGACTGCTGGACCACATCAGTTTATGGTAAAACACAAGAACAGATTTTTAAACATTTGAAGATAAGCTCTTCAAAAGCCAGCATTATCCTGGGCCAACACATTAATCTACTGGTAGCACAATGACATATCTTACCATGAAATCTCAATTTAAGACTCCTGCTTTATTCCTGAACTAATTTCTGCAACAGAGCTTGAGGCACTTGACATCTCAACTTAATTCCTCCAGCAATTCAGTGGTTCTTTCAAGAAAAGGCACCAACCCTTCTTTATTTACACAATCAAGTTAAACAGCAGCGCTTGTAAGAAAGGGCAGTAAGCAAGTCATCAGGAAGCATGGCCAGTCGTTAGGATTATGGAAGATCCTACAGAAATTCAACACTGAGGGAGATGGGCTGGCAAAGGTCAGAGCTTCAGACACTGCCATCTTGTCCAGTAGCTGAGTATGGGACAGCACACCTTCCTGTGTGGATACACTGCTCCTTTCCCCACTCAATAAGTAGGTAATACAATAAAGAGCTTGTAAGATTTAATTGATAGGCCTCTTAAATTAGCAAAAGGGCATTATAATATCTACTAGGAACATGAATTACTACTAACCAGATGAAATATAGAAAAGTTCCATGAATTTTTCAAATTTGATTTTTGTGGACAAAGGAAACATTTCTGTTTAAATTTTCTATTAAGCTTTGCTGAAAAAGAACCTCACCTATTGTGGTCTCCCTAGGTTGGTCATCCATCTTCTTCACAGTTCCTGATTTTTAATCTTATCTAGTCCAGGTTTCTGTGCCTCTGTGCTTTCAGGCCTCTTTCAGGAACTGCTGCCAACAAACAGCTCTCCACTTGCTGTATCCTCTCTGCTGCTGACGCTGCTCCACGTACACCACACACCTCAAGAAGGAAAGTCAGCTGTGGATGTACCTCAAGACAGCTGGAGCCAGCCCCTTCCCGTGCAGGGCCGGGGCATCCCAGCCCCAGCTGCCCAGGCTGTTGGAAGACTCCTTCCCTGCAATCCCAACCTGCATTATTTACAACACTTACAGGAGACGAAGAACTTAGCAGAAGAATTGCAAATACAAACAACTTGAATCCTGAGCTATCAGTGAAGCTGGTTAACATAATGTAATACTTAAATATGCGTTTATACACCACAGGAGAGATTCAGCAGTAGATAGTACTATTAACATAAATATTATTTAACAGAACCCTTGAGAGGCACAGAATGCAGAAGTAGAGGGTCAGCTGAGTACCAATTAACTGAAAAAACACATCTTTACCATCTTCATCCATTTTAAACTAAAATAATGCTAGCAAGGAAAAACAAATTCCAAACTCAACTCTGCAAGAGTCCATGCTGCTACAAAGTCAGTCTTAAACGCAAGCATCCTGAGAACCCCCGTCCGTCTAGTACAGTGGAGACGCCAGGGAGACACATACCCTGCAACCACAGGATGTGAAGTCACTTACCCACAGGCCCCGGTCTACAGAAAAAACAGATAACGACTATCCCATTCCTCACTCAAGAAATCCTAGTTACGAACCATACAGCTGCAATCCACAGGAGAATTACCTTAAACACTACTAAGAGCATATGACAGACTTTACATTCATCATGCTTTGGATACCTGGTGGAAGCGAGGGGCAGGAATAGCAGAAAACACGCATTATGACTGAAAACTAATCTTAAAGAGTCTGACCACGGATAAATTTTATTATACTAACAGGAGAGGCTACCATAAGGCCCACCACTCACAGCAAGGACAGAGTGGATGAAGAGGACCTACCTACTGCTGCCCTTCCTTGCTTGAATTTCTACTCTCATGTAAATTCTTTCTTTACATTTCCAGAACCACTAAACCACAAAGATAACCCGGCATTCAACAAATAAGCAAACTCTTCTTTCGTTGCAAGACAGGCAGAAGAACAACTGAAGGAAACAGAGGAATCGTGAATGCCACCTGCAGGAAGAGGATGGACTCGTTCACCCCTATTTTTGTTTCCTGCCAAGGCAGCAGCAGACTAAGACAAGACCTGGTACGCATACTGATAGCAGGCACAACCACAAAGGAACATTTCAAAAATGGGACGAATGGAAAAATCCTGAAGTGAGAAACAATCACCGCAACCTCTTTGAAAAACTTATGCGTTTCTGCCTGCATTACTAAAACGAACAATGAACTGTTAACGACATTGGTTAAGGTCTCTGCAAAGATTTATGGCTCAAATATGAAAATGAAATAAGCCGAGCATAGTTTACCCACAATAAACTTTGCATGCAAGAAGAAATGCCAGCTTATATGGTAACAGTAGAGGTATACAATAATTAATGTTGACATAGCTACCAAAGAGACTGCATCTGAAAGTCTCAGAGCTGACTTCCAGTTTTAATCTAGCCAGGAAGATTTTTTTAAAGTATCTCAATAAGAAAAAATAAATTACAGTCCTTGTCTATTAGGAATTGTATGCACATCACAAACCTGTTCTTCAAAGTAGACCTCATATACTTCGGGTAAATATAATTTTTTCATGGTAACTGATCTTGTAAGAAACTGCCAGAAGACGCGCTACTACTTTATCAGCCCACAGCATCTGGAACAGAATTAAACCTGTTCATGATAATAGGAATACTTCGCAATTTCAAAGGAAAACATCAACAGAAAGGATAAACACAACCAGATATAGCCTACAGAAACTAAGGACAAAATAACATTAAACATGACTTGTATTTATAGTATTTACCTGATCCATCAACTAGGAAAATAATCTTACATAAACCTTCTCAATAGTAACTTCACCCACAGGAACATGAAGTTTGCTTTACAGGAAAAGACTAGAAGAGCTTGGTTTTTAAGAGAGTGGTCTTTAAACTACAAGGGCATAAAACATATCCTGAAAAGGGGGAAGGGCATGAAAAAGTCAACTGCTGGTTTAGAACAAAATAAGGGCTATAACCGAACGTAAGTGCTACCTGCAGATGCAGCATGTGCAAAACACAAGGGAGGGAAAAGAGGCATTGACGCTGAAGGACAGTATTTGTACAACAAATTAACATAAGCTGGCTGTGAACTACATTTGTGCCAGAACTGAGAGCTACATTTCTAAAAATCAGTGAAACCAGACAGTGGAACAGCCTTTTGAGAGGCGCAATAAGGGTTTCAGTTTGGATCCTGAAAACTGCACGTCTGCTTGCAGTAGAGAACGACTAGATCCTGCCACCCAGGCTACCCCGTGAGAATCTATTTTCCATGCTTCTGTAACTCAAAGAGTGATCTAAAAGATTCTTCTCTCCCATTGCAATGCTAGGGGCCTGGGTTAACCCATCAAACATCTCTATCGGCATTTTTTCCCCCACTGTATTACACTATTTTAGTCTCTGGTACCAATTATTGCTGCTTACAGGTGTTATTCATTCATTACCAAAGTAATACTGCTTTTGAGCAATTCAGCTTTACTCAGTAAATAACATTTCAATTCACAATTCATGGTTACATCTCCCTGGTGACCATTTCTGAGCTGCTTCTCTCCAATATTCAGCAAGGACTTCCTCATGAATGTCAGCAATTCCATTAACAAGAAGGACTGGGAGAACAGAGAGCTTCCACTGAACTCCCGCTGCACTAGTACAGCTGAACTCTGCCCCTGTTAACTCCCTTTAACCTCAACACCAGTAATATATGAAAACTGCAGTTTCTTGAAAAACAAAAAGAAGGCATTTTCCTAAGCCAACAAAACCCCAAATAGTTGTGCTCTACTACAGGCTTATTAAGACAGCAGATACATTTCGTATTAGTGAAACTACATATATTAAGTTGGTCCGACCTCATTCCTGTTCCATATTGTGTGAACACTGCTCAAATTTAAATGTCTTTTACATTCAAAATACTGACTGATAGGTCAAGGTTGTTTTACAGGTATCTCTGGATTACAGAAAACTGACAGGGCTAACAATCCAAAGATTAAAGCTTGCTCTTTTTTTTTTTTTTTTTTTTTGTACCAGAAAACTGTGGCTCCAGGACAATAACCCTTGGAGAAATAGTAGGTCCTGTCAGGCTGGATGCACCATTCAGCTTTTTGTTTATCCAAACAACTCCAGGCTTCGCTGAGCAGATGCCCACAGACATAAGGAAAGGAAAGAGGAGGACTCAGACGAGCTGGCTTGAACAGGGGCCACTGCCACAGCTCTATAAGACAGACGCTATCTCTGACCTTGTGCTGACAAGAAAGCTGGGCTGGCAGGCGAGGAGGGGGGACTCCATCCGAGAGCCCCCAGGGCAGTCTGGGTGGCCGCGGCCCGCGGCGCTGTACCGCGGGTTTCCTCCGGCAGAGGGCAATGGCTCTCGGCTGTCCCTGCGCTGCGCTCCAGAGCCTCTCCGAAACCAGCGTAATATTTCACGCCACCGAAACATCACCGACATCTGCCTCGGAACACAAGCGGTATTTAATACTGCGGGATTTTAACACCGCTGCTCCGTTTAGGCTTTTCTTACATGTACCTTTCCTATACGTACATCTTGCCAAGAAAAAACACCTACTGCTTTACACAGGTTGGGAATGCTGTTCTCTAGCAATAGGATAAACGTAGTTCCCCCAGTTGCTCCAGGACCCCGGGGCACTGCCATTAAGTCACAGGAATTGGAATATAAAGATCTCCCAAGGACTACAGATGACACAGCAATATACAGCAGATGTTAAAAGATTAACACTTGAAGTTATATTTAAAAAAAAAAAACAACCAAAAACCCACACACACAAGTAGGGACGACAGTAAAAATGCCGGACTGCAGAACTCACAATGATACAGCAACTACACCTCCTTAAAAGCCTTAGCAGTGCTTTCAGTTTACAAAATACATCAGGACAATAGGCAGAAGTGTCCTATTTCTCCTCTTGCTAAAAGTAAACACCATGGCTAAATACATCTCCCTCCCAGGAGGCTTCACACCTGCTTACACTAACTGCGTAGCAAAGAAATCTCCCAGGTTCCAATAATCAAACACGAAGATCTGTTCGGCTTCAAACACACCTCTTGTGGATTAAGCTACCAACAGCCACCCGGTATCTGGCCACTGGGAAACACCTTACTTTGCTAAGATAAATAGTAATCAAGATAAAACCGGGCAAGTATCTGTTTTCTTTCTGAGTAGGTTAAAATCTGAACATCAGTTCAATTCTACCTTATTTCGTCTGCACGCTGATTCATGAAGCCCGTATCTGCCTTCATTTTACAACTCTTATTTTTGCAGAAGCTCCTACAGTGATATTAAAATTCAGTAACCTGAACATAATATAGGTATTATTCAAAACAGCACATTTTCTGGGTATTCCATACACAATGTTACTAAATGAATACAAAAATCATCTTTCTTTTCTGAAAAAGTATATGCTACCAAAAAATCATACCCGATGACAACACAGATGAAAAAAAATTAGCCCAGATTCAAGGTATATTTTCCAGAGATCCAAACTCACTCCATCTGTACTGGGGGAAGTTTTCTAGACACCGTTCAACCCAAGCTAATAAGCACTACGAAAAAATCGGGATTACTTCAGGCTCAACATGACAGTACCTGAACTCAAATTGCTACGTTTGAAGGAGGGGTGGGGGGACAGAAATATCAAAATTACCCTCCTACCCAGGCAGCTAAGTGCTGCTTCTGACCATTTGTAAGATAACATGAAGGGAAAAAAAAAATAAATAAAAAAAAATCAATCTCTGCATTACTAGCACACTCACTTCACAAGATGAGACTATACTGTGCATCATTCATTACCTGTAAGCACATCATGGGTTTGGGTTGAAAGAGAGTAATAATTTGAAATACAGAACAGAAAAAAATATTACAACTGCTTTAGTACCTCTGTGTTTACCAACTCTGCTTACTTTCTACGTAACTGCACAATTTACTTTCTTCAATAAGACCTGCTCCTTAAACAAGACACATTCATAGAAATGTTCATAAATCGTGGCTTACAAATAGTGTTATAAATGTCCTTTAAACCCTTTCTTTCTCAAATTATTTTGTTTATACTTTAGTAACAAATTTCTAGCCTAGCAAGGATAAAAAAACAACCCTCATCATCATCAGTGCCTCATTAATCCTTCACAACATAATAATAATTATGAAAAAATAATTCTCAAGCAACAGTACACTGAAGTTCAGATCACTGTGCAATGCGAGTAGTACCATCTTCCCTCACCCACAAAACTTTCCACATTTGTAGACTACAGCATCCATAAAATAAACCATTGTGAAGAGCAAAACTTCAGTGTCCATACTGATTATAACTACTTAAACCAAGCACATTGTTACAATTACTATTATTATTGTCCTGCCAAATACATCACTTTATGTAAGAAACTTATAAAACATTTTCAGCTTGACTGCTTTACTACATAATTAGTATTTTTGCTATATAGGTGTCAGTCCTTCAGAAATTTGCAAAATTATGTCTGTGAAGCAGCACAATAATGGGGACATTTAACACATTTGTTCTATAGCTCAAGATAGTTCACGAAAACTCATGACTTAGGACCCCCTGCAAGTGTTAAGTGCCCAGCTCAGGAATCTACGGAAGGATGAAATCTCTGACCTTGGTAAGGGTATAACTCAGAACAAACAACTCCAATTTCCAGCCTTGCTGTTAGACAACAATGCTGCATCTGCTGGCTGAGGCACAGCATCCTGACAGACTGCAAAAGGATGGTGGATTTTTATACTGTGTTCTCATGAAATCCAAAGACGAAAGAAAAATACTGTTTATGCCTGAATTCATGACAAACAGTTGCAGCCCCATTAATTCCATCTCCAGTCATTCAGAAAGCTGCAAGTCAGGATCCAAAATTATCATCAAACTGACTTGAAAGAACTGTTGGGGAGAGATATTTTTTTAAACTTTGTATTTCAGTGTTCGTGCTTGCCAGTACCCTTCCCGGTGTTTGCAAGCTCCTATTCTGCTACTACCAATAATTCCAGAAGCAAAATGTTTATGGAAAAACACCGTGCAAATATGGCATGATCAACTACAGCTAGTTGCACCATACACGAGAGGACAAAAAACATGACTCCATGTTTTCATTTTTAAATACGAAAGAAATACAGTAAACATGTGATTACAGCAATTGGGGAAAAAAAAAATAGCCTGGATTAGAGATCCTCTTAATTTTAACCATGTAATAGGCTACTAGTAGCATAAACAAACACATTTTTAAAATTAGTTCACAATTTCCCTTCTTATTAAAACAGGAAAAAAAGGTTTCACTACTTCCTATCGCAAAACCAATACAAACACTGGTTTAGATATTTCCTTTTCAGATGCTTTTTAAGTACTTACAAAGAGTAAAATACCGACTTTTTGCAATTGAAACTGGGCAAGGTATTAGATCCTAAAACGAAACTTTCAGTACCTCTTAAAAAGAGATAAATCAGTATTGTTTATACAAAAAGTGGAGAGAACTGGCACAACACCTATTTTTCACAACCCTTTTTTTCATATACATTGTAGTCGTCACCAAAACAGCTCTGTAGAACACAGTGTACAGCACACATCGTGCCTCGTCATGAGCTGACAGCAATTGAAGAGAAGGTGAACTAAGTTACAAAATGAAGTATTTTTTTCCCCCTCTAGCCGTCTGAGAAGATAAATGATCTTAGTTATATTAAAGAGAAAAGGGATATGGGATCCAAAAGGGCTCATTTTACGTTAACTGCATCTCACCAACAAAAATAGAGAAAGCAATTTCCTGGTGCATCAATTTCACGTACACTCAAAAAAATCAGAGATGCTGGCACGCTCTGCTCCTGCACACCTCCTGGTAGTCTCAAATCTCTTACAAACCAACTGCTCCCTATTAATTTCCTATTTTAAGGTAGGGTTTGTTGTTTTGGGTTTTTTTTTCCCCCCCAAAAAAATACAAAGATATGCAGATAAGCCTGTAAAAACCAAGTATACTACCCGGGTTGAATCAACATATTTCTGCAGGTAACAGCGTTTTGAATGACTCCTGTAACCAACACAAACCAACTGCTCTCCACAGGATATGCCAAGTACGGCCAACTACCACCCCAGTGGTTCCACCAGCCCTCACCAGTTTCAGAGCCATTGCCCCTCCTGCTGTTTTAGGGCCAGATTCTCGACTCAATCAACGCCAGCCAGTATCTGGAAACTCTCATCACTTCAGATGAAAAAAAAAAAAAAAAAAAAAAAAAAAAAAAAAAAAAAAAATCAACTCATGAAGTTACGATGGAACAGAACTGAAAGCACATGAAGCATCATAAACCATCCTCGATCCATGTAACAGACTAGACCAGCACAAAACTGCGAACTGTATCTTTCCATCCTCCTTCTCATGTTCTGCATTTATAGGGCATTAAAATACTACTACTACTACGAACAGAAGACGACTTTCTAGTGCAACTCCAAAGCAGCTTTAAGTATCTGTGCACAGTCCTTCCCATTAGCTGCATCTCTCTCCTCTTCCTGATCTGTTCTCGTTCATCTGCTGCTACTTAACTCCTTAAGGCTTACTCTAAACCAAAATATCTCAGCGATCTAGAATAGCAGTCTTCCTTTTTTTTTTTTCCCCTTCCCATCTTGTCAGCCCCAGAATCTTTAGCAGTGCAGAAATCCGCATAATGAACAGAAGGCTACAGAAAGCAGATGTCCGTTCCTCTGTCGCTTCCTACTGACCCAGGGAAAAGTTGTTTGCAGACGGCTGGGGTCCACTGCCTGCAAGCTGAAAGCCACTGATCTAGAACTGAGTATCCTCTTACTGTTTGTTCTGCCACCTGAGAAGTTACATTAAAATGGCATTACGTTCCTCAACTCCAAACTGACTAGTCTTTCTTCATGCAGCCTACCAACAACCATTCCCCTCCAGAGCTTTCCATTAAAATTCTGTTTCCAGAAACGAAGAACCGTGAAAAACGAAAACACCATCATTTTAGATACCTTCACTTTGCCACAGATTCGGACGCGGCACAAGTCCTTCACGTTAAAGGCTGCCCAACCTACCTATAAATAGGCTCAAGGCTTCGGGCTCAGGAGACTGATAGCTAAACACGATCCTGACAGCGTTCCCCTGCGTTACCTACATAAAGCAGCATGCCTTAAGAACGCCGGGCTAGGCTGATACGTAGCTACTGCTGTGGCTTATGTAGGATAGCGCGGAGGGAGGGAAAAAAAAAAAAAAAAAAAAAAAATAATCGCTGGGCATAAACAACTCTCTTCCGGAGAGAAAAACCTCCCTCTCCGGAGGCCAGAGCCAGCCGCAAGGAGGTTGTCAAAGGCTCGGCCAACCTTAGCCCCGCTAGCCAGGGCCAGGAGGTTTAACGGGGCAGGGCCCCAACACCCGGGAAAAGCCGCGGGGGGGCAGCGGCAGGAGGGTCCCGGCCACCTCCCCTCGGGCGGGAGGGCTTCAAGGCTCACCCAGCCCGGAACGGCACCGAGGCCTGGCCCGGTCCTCGCCTCACGGGACGGGAAGGA
>NW_020799092.1:78683367-78731708 GCF_003259725.1 Athene cunicularia
GTGCGGGCAGGGCGGGCGGGCAGCGCCGCGTTTCTCAGGCTGCTGTTCTGCCTGCGGTGCTGAAGTGGGTTATTTTTTTTTCCCCAGCTCTCCTCCTGCCCCCAAGATTTGGGATGAGGGAGCTAAAACCCACCTGCTCCGTGATCCCACCGCCACACCTCTGCCAGGCTGGCAATGTGCAGGGGGCTCTCGGGGTTTTTCTCCGGGCAAGGCAGCAGCGCACAGTTCCCGCGAGAGCACCCCAAATTCTGCACCCAAATCGGTAGCATCACGTCAGTATTGGTGGTCTAGTGCGAGGTCCGAGGGATTAGCTTGTAGGGGAGGGATGGATTTGCTGTTAAAAACCAAAGGAGGAAGAGCGTGCTGCATTCGTTCATTCCTTATGGTTGGAAATTACAACCCCTTGGCAGATTAAAGCATGACCCAGAGATGCAATAAATTCGAAGTTTGGAATTTAATTTCTTCAGTGTCCCACCGAGTTTTCTTGAAGAAAGTCATATAATCGACCTTTTTACCATCTGTGGGGTTGACGCTGGTGCCCGTCACAGGAACTGTCAGCCCTGGGAGGGGACTGGAGCCGCCCGGTCAGGCAGCACAGGCATCCTGGCAGTGATGGCAGATAATCCCCCTTCGCTCTCCCCTTCATGTTTTTGGAGCTGAAGTACCTGTGCTCTACCCCACTCGTTTCTGAGTGCCCGTGCAATGAGCTGTGTATGTAACAGAGCAGTGTTTCAGATACCTCTACTGTCATTTTTCAAATTTCTCAGGAGTTTCATAGAAATGATTAATGATTTTAGCTGGAAAGAGTTAATCGAGTGAGGAAAAACTCATCCTCCTTTCCTTCCTTCCTTCCTTCTTCTCAGTCTTCCCTCTACCCATGGTACACCTCATCTTTGTTTATCCTTTCTCGTCCCATTTGGGGGGGATTTCTACCCCTGGGTTCCTCTCTGCCATTTTATCCAGGTTGTCCCACTGCCGTGGAGTCTAGCTCCAGTGTGCCTTCCTTTCCGTCTCCCTGGGCCTTATTTCCCTACCTCACTAACCCTTTTTTCATTCCATATTCCCTTCCTCAGATCATCCTTAAAGGAGAAAGAGGCCGGAGCTGGGATATAAAGTAGTCTTCTAGGAGTACTGCCAGAACTGATTTGTTTTACTCTGCTGCTGCTGCTGCTGTTGCTGTTCTGCTGTGTCATGGGAAGAGAGTTACCCAGCCACACCAACCCTCGGAAACGGCACCTCAGGCAGAGCCGCGCGCTGCAAACCTGAGCCGTGTTTTACAAAGCTGAAGGGTAAGTTTGTCTGGCGCAGGATTTAGGCTGGAAGGAGAAGGCATCGCTCGCTTTCTGGGCTCTGACGGGGAGATCGGTACACGATGTTGGGAGCTTTGCAGGAGGCAGAGTGGTGGCAGCAGCAGCAACAGCGCATCATCACAGTTTTATTTCATTTTGTCAAGCCAAGACGCTTTAGGTTACAGCTGAGCAGAAAAGCAAAATGATGCATTTCTGTAAAAAGAGTGCTGTTTCCTGAATTTGCTTTAAATTCATGCAAGGAAGTCTTGCACTAAGCAAGAGCAGAGATTCTGCCTCCTCTTAAAAAATTCTGTTAGTTATAAAATCTTTACGATCTTGGCTCCTTCCATCTGAGCCTGTTTCCTTCAAAAACTTACTTTCAAAAATGCGAGGTTTAAAGATGACTCCTCTCTCTCGCTCTCCCCTCCCAAGTTTCTGTTCCTTGGAAAGGCCTGAAGAAGCCTAAGGCTGTGTCTGCCTGTGAATGGAAAAGGTTGGACTAAACACCGGCGTGTGCATACACGTGCATACACACGCGCAGGCACAGGATTTAAAGCATCCCATCGAAGTGCACATATAGGAAAATCCTTCATCATGTGATAGGCTTTAATATCTGCCTTAAAATTAATCCCTAACTGATGGACTCCGTGTTGTGGCAGATCACAAGAGGCTCAATAGCTGAGGTTCCTGTGCAGGTTTTTAAAACTGCCAAATAAAATCCCCCGTTTGCTGTTGGATTAATTTGTGTTTTCACAGCCGTTACCTGGGAAATGCTCATCTTGTGAAAGCAAGTAAGAAAACTTTTATCGGGCTCGAGTCCTGTTTTTCCTCAATAAAAATAAAAGACCCTTGTCATGGGGTCAGGACAAGGTCCAATACTATTCCACAAGGAAATGGTTAAAGGGCCCAGAGTTCGTCAGTTCCTCTGCTAAGAGATAACAGTCCAGGGTTTTATTAGATCTTGAGCTTTGGAGATGGTCCTGCTTATTCGTCAACGTGGTCTTTACTTCTTTTGTGTTCATTTTTGTCCCTGAAACTGAATCTTCTCGTTTCACTTCTCTTTCTAATTTGTTTCACTCTTTAGTTCCCATGTGTTAGAAAGTGCAGTTTCATTTAGACTCCCGACAGAAGAGAAGAAAGCCCGGTTCCAGAAAGCAATTTGCACTAATATATTTTCTTTGCCACTCACATGAAAACATTACTGCTAAAACAGATCTAGGTATAAACAGTGCTGACAGGCCCTGAAAAACAAAACCAAATTGTGAAACTGAGGCAAATAGCCCAGAGAACCTGAAATGTTCTGGTTTCTAAAACACTGGCTGCTGTCAAAAAGAGGGTAAAATAAAGCTTTGTTTACATGTAGAGCGGAGTGTTTGTTGATTGAGTTTCTAAGGTGATGTAGCAGGAAATACTGATCTTAGGAAAAATGACATGAACAAAACATGAAACTATAATGCAGCAATTTGTCAACTGATAATAGAAAAAAAGGATATTTAAAAAACAATGAGAGGTTTTCATTGAACTTTTTCTCTCCCTTGCTGGCAAATACAAAGGCAGCCCCTCACCTGCTCTGCTCCTGCATATAACTATTTGCAAGAGCAGAGCTAAGTCATTTATCAGGAGGACTGTTTCTGTCGGATGCAAATACCTACACTAGCTGCTGTTTCTACGTCATGTCATGGATGAGATTGATGCTCGAGCAAGGTTATAATGTACCTGCGTTTTCTCCAGATTGGTGCCAAGCTTGCTGAGTCATTTTCCCTGTTCCCATTCTGCAGTCGGCTGCTCGCTCGCTTTTCCCTGTTATTTGTGTGGGTCGTAAGCTCAGCAACAGATGAGAATAAATGCTTGTGTTTCTTTAGGCTCTCTCCCTAAGGAAATAAAGGTTCTGCTGTGCTGCTTCTCTGTTCACATATGTGTCCATCCCCCTCTCCCAAAAGCTTCTGAACCCGTTAATGAATTTTGGATGAATTTGGGAGAAAGCAGATAATTCAAAGACAGTTATATTTCTTCAAGTTGCAAGGTGGGAGAGACCTGGATCAGAAATTGAAGAAGAACTCAGCCATAACACATCAGGGCTGGCAGCCACCTTCCAGCCACCCAGCCCATACGTACCTGCCGATTAATCTGTATGTAGCTACGCCGAGCCACAGCGCTGCCATATCCTGCCTAGTACAGTTTTCACTGTCAGGCAGGGGATATCATGGAAAACTGGAGGAACCACGATAGTTCAGGGAACAAGTTGTTTTCAAAGTGAAACAGTAGAGGAGTGTAAGGAATATCACCACATGTCAGTACCTGGGAATGCCTCCATGTAGCTGTGAGGAACAATCTAGCTTTTGTGTCACTCCCAAAGCAAACTGTGGCAGAGGAGCCAGCTCGGGCTGTTCTCAGAGCTAGCATGGCTTGTCGGTCTAGTGCTCTGTTGGTCTTGACACTAAAGCTACAGGCAAAGATCCCCCGTCAGCACCTCTCCCAAACACGGTCAGCAGATGCTGAGATGCCCACGTCCCTGGGTGGAGAGCAGTCTCAACAGCAGGCTCGAGCCTGCTGAGTGCTACAGCCCCACTCCCATCCACCTTCCTGGGGTAGTTGCGCTGTAGCTAGGGCTTATGCTTGAGAAGTGCCAAGCCTGGGGTGTCTCCTCACAGACCGAAAGGAAACATGCTGAGTTCCCACCTAGGCTGGAGCCCTCCCGGCTGCCTAACTGAGATGATGGCGTGGGAGAGCTCGAGCCCTGCATCTCCTCCTCAGGGCGTGCTGGGTTGCAAACCCAGGAGTGATGGTCAGGTCAGGACCGGAGGACAGGATCAGACCCGTTCCTGCCTGAGAGCAAAGGCTCAACTTGTATGTCCTTTCTCTACCAGCTGCTCCCTGCTCAGACCAGCCACTGCAGGATAGTTATCCCAACGCTACGCACAACAGACATTTTCATCTCAGTTGCAATTAGTTCGATGCAACAAACAGTTTCAGCGTGACAAACTGCAAGCTAAAAAAAGCTGTGCCTATATATGCATAATCTGGATGCACAAAATATGTATTGTGTGTCACCTCCCTTATGTCCCATATTTGTTCCTGCAGCAGTCCCAAATGGTGTATGCTCCAGCAATACCACATGGTCCAAATGGACTGGAAATACAGGAGTCATCTGGCACTGGTGCTCTTTGAAACTAAGGCGTTACTTGTTCTACCCTGAGATGCTGCATGTGGACCTCTTCTGGAAGGAAGCCTTTCACGTATACGTTAAGGTTCATTAACCTCTGATGATTAATCTATAAAATCGGAGCCAGCCTCTCTCTCAAGGAGCATGTTATTATCTCTGTTACAACTGCTAGACACCAACTGAGATCAGGGGCCTCATTTTCCTGGACACTACATAGTCCTACCCTAGGAGATAACCTCTGCCTCTAAGGGCTTACAACGCAAAAAGACAAAGGAGTGAGCAATATAACTCTTAGGCAGAGCAAACATGGTGACCTTTTGCAAATGTCAAGTTAATACCATGATCTGGAAGTGGAAGGGGTTTATCTGAGGGCGGATGGGTCAGCAGGGATGGAATACACTCGAGGATGAGATGAAGGAAAAGCCATAGCAGAAGCTGCATGGTATGAGATGGAGGGGAAGTGCACGCGGAAGATTATGTAGTCAGTCAGCACATCCAGGATAAAAAACTGGAGGGAAAAAAGAGCCTGATGACCCTGCCCACAGCTCACAGTACAACCAGCTCCTACCTGTAGCCTCTTCCCCAAAGCCACACAGCCTAGAGAGGGGAGATGGAGAAGGTAGGGGGTGGACGGCATGGTTCCTCCTATGTGCTGGTTCTGCACAGGCGGCTGGAGGTGTGATAACCCTCTCTTGGGGGTTGTTTATCTCTGCAGCTCGGCCTCCTGCAGCTGTGTTTGTTGCAGCTGAGCCTTGGGGCTGTAGTAAGATGTAGTTCAGTGCTCCAAGTCCAGGGCAGCACATAAATGAATATTAACAGGAACAGCTCCAGGAGCTACTGGGACTCAGGAAGTCACAATTCTGTCTCCACTGCTCCTTTGTCGTAGTGGGAGGTGATTGCTGGAGGCTTTAATGGATGTGAGACATAATATGCTTCCCTCACATTAGCTCCAGTTTGCAAACTGAGGCTTTAACCACATCCTACCCTGTGTGATCATTTCCTCATGCACCTTTTCAGCAACATGTGAAGTGTGCTAGCTACAGCCACCCCAGTGTCCCACAGGCAACCAAGCGGAGAGGTGCAGAGACAGTACAAACAATGATTTTACACCTCATTTCTCCAGTGAACGAAGGAGGTCTCACCTTTAAAGCTTAGCAAAATTTTCCAAATATAAATTACTGAACTCTTTGCCTCGGTTTCATCCTTCTGAGAAGAGAAATTATTTATTTTCTGATTGGGGATGCTATGAGGATCATACAAGATCCATAAAGTGATTTTTAAGTTGAAAACCTTTGGTAACATGCCTCTGGTAAATATTCAACGTAAAATACAGCAGCAGATTCATAGGTATACTGGTGACTCTCCATGATGCATGTCAAGACCATTTAGAGCTGCTCAGCACTTAGTCGCTCCCTCTCCAAAAGTATGGATGGACGTCATTCCCTCCCCAAAACCATGCAGCAGATCTATGTGGAGAAGTTCAGTCAGTCATGTTACTCACATGGAATAAAAAAAGTGTTTTACAAGAAGAAAGATGCCTACAGAAACCCATCCATGCCATCTGACCATTCAGAACTTGGTGCTAGTCTAAGAAGGGAGAAGGTGCACCTTCAGAGTCCCAGGAAGTTCCCAAAGACCTGAAGGGCTTTGCTGAGCAACAGTCAAAATCTTAAATCCCTTTTCTCCATTTTTTTCCTCTTCATTCTCACTTTAAAATTCACAATGTCTTTGACCTTGTGTACCATTTTCCTTCCGGTCCACCAGCCCTTGTTCATTGCATGGCCCCTTTATTTTCAAAAACAACCTTCCTCAATCTCCTTTTTTCATTAGTTGATATACAACAGAATGTACCATGAGACTGCTTCTAGTTTTGTTTGATTTCCCTTTCTTTATCTTTACCCAGAGACATCCAGCAGATTGTTTCATAATCTTCCTAGAGTTCAGAGAAAGTATATTCCTTTTAGATAGCCTGTGAACTCCCTCCTTTTTCCTCATCACCTGCCCTTCTTGAACAACAGTTCTGGCAAACTTTATCCGTGTATTATTCCTTATTCAGAGTTCCTTCCTAGGGAAAAGAGAGAAACCCTCCATTTCCCTGCCCCACTTCATCTGGTTTTGCACAACTGCTTTGCATGCTAGCACACTCACTAATTTTTCTAGCCCTTGGAATTGAGTACCACAGCATCACATTCATCCCCCGTCAACCACACGTTGTTTGTGGAGATCTGCAGAATAGGAAGCTCTTTATTCTGATTTTATAGAGCTACGTTGGTACATGAGAAAAGAAAATTGCTGGAGCCATGCAACACACAGGAGGAAGGATTGATTTTGTTATTGGTGGGGGAAAGCTCCATGCTTCATTTGGTATCACTGCCTTCCTCCTGTTGGTGGATAATTAATTAACAACAACAGCATGTTTGAAGCTACGCTGAAGTGCAAACACAAGATTTGCATTAATATTTTGCATTCTGGGCAGGCACGGGGAAGATGGACGCATTGACGTACCTAGAGAAGACAGTTGTGGGAAAGGAGAGCTGGAGAGAGACTGAGAATCCCCCATGGTGCCCTGAGCAGAATCCAACCATCCCTAAGAGAGTCTAATCCACTTCCAGAGAGGAAGACTTAGGAATTAATTCATAAATTTTAATTTTAATTCAAAGAAATTTGCTTTGAATTAGAAAGTGTTTGGGTTTGATTTGTGGGTTTTCCTTCTTTCCCAGATATCCAGTAACAACAATCTTTGCAGGAAGCCAAGTCCATTTAGTTCTGTTTTACCCAGACCAATTCCCAATATCCTTTTTGTAAGCCTCCTCTGTCTTAGAAAATAGTTTTCATCTTCTCATGCATTATTTTTGCTTCTGGAAAAAGCAACAAAAATTCTCCAAGTTTTCTGAATCATTTATAATCCTTGTTGCTTTCCTCTAGCCCCTCTACAATTTGTCTCAATTTTCTTCTACTTTCTCCTAGCATGGCATCCAAACCTACATCTGGTATTCCAACTGAGCCCTCATTAGAGTGGAGTAATTGGTTTTGATATTTCACCTTTTACACTATTGTTCATACGCCCCAGAATAAGATCTGACTTTTTCTGCAACAGCTGTGTGCTGTTCAGCATCTCGTTCATGGCTCTTTTTCCTTTGAATGGCTGCTTGACCAATGATTTGCCACTTTGCATTGACATGTTTTGTTGCTCATAACCTTCCTGAACCAAATCTGGTTGATTTTATACTATTACTCCAGTTTCCCTGCAACATTTTGGAACACATCCTCTGGAGTAATCGTATATTCTTTATTTCGTCATCCAAATAACTAATGAAAATATTAGAATCAGGTCCAGGAGCAAACCCTGTGGGAGCCCATTTGGAAAGCCCTCTAAATTTGAAGGAAGGGAATTCATAATTCTTGTATGAATACAGTTTTTTTCTGTCAAGTATGTCTTAGGATGATTTCACAGAGATCATAGTTCCCGGTCAGCTTATGGGAATGTCATGTGAAGTGGTCTTAAAACCCCTGCTTATTTCAAAATATATGATAAGTGCTCCCTCTCCCTTATTCTACAACACAGTTGTTGAGTCCAAAGATGGAAATTCGATGGTTTTAACATCACTCATTTATGACAAATCCAATCTGGTTGATTGTATATTTCTATTATCAGTCAAGTGCTTAATAACTGATTATTTAATGGTTTATCTTATTATTTTTCTGCATTGCATGCCAAACTGGCTGCTGTATAATTCCTTAAGTCCTTCTTCCCCCTTCTTTAAAGACAGGGGCTGTGTTTGCCCTTCTCTCCTCCTCTGGGATCTCCTCCGTTCTCCATGAGCTCTCCCGGATAATTACTAATGAGTCAGAGATTGCTCTGGCTAGTGCCTGAAGTGCTCAAGGGGGAACTTCATCTAGTCCTGCTGACTTGAATTTGTCTAACTTCTCTGAATGATTTTAACTGTTTCTTTTGCTATTTTGGATTGTCTTACTCCCTCGATAAAAGTAGTTCCGATAAATATCAGTTCATCATCCTTTCTTTTCTTTATTTTTTTCTCCAGGGGCAAAGCATAAGAAATAATGAATGATCCAGTCTTTTTTCTGTTGTAATTTCTGTTCTCTCATTTTCTGTGAATTCAGTTATATATAATTTCCATTGCCTTCCTCTTATTTCTGATACCTTTACAGAGCATTCTTTTATCACCCTCTGTATCCCTTCCTAATTGAAACTCATTTTGTCCCTCGTCCTTCTCATTTTAGTCCTACATTATCACGCTATTCCTTTACCAACATCATTTTCCTAGTCTTGTTTCCAGTCTTTGTACAGCTTAATGTCTATTCTCCTTTTTCTGCTTCCTTCACTCCTTTCTTTCTTCAGAGGCAGACACTCCATCATTTTGTTATCTCTTTCATTTTAATTATCCTCCACCTTCCTATTCTCAGCAATCTGCTCTCCATTATTAGTCGGAGTCTAATCTCAGAGAGCTACAACAGTTTCCTTCTCCCACAGGAACTTTGCTCCATCATTTGAACCTTTGTTGCCAGCCTCCTCCAAACACAGGTTAAAGCCCTTCTGCTGGGCTTGCGAGGCAGTTATGCAGTCCCTCTCTGCAGAGCACCCTTAGGTCATTTCCCAGATAAGAAACATTATTTATTTTGCTCTCTTGTTGCAGATCTAATTAATAATCAATTTGTCTCTTAAACCCATCCTCACCTCTGCAATATGCTAGTCCTTGCCCTAACTTTCACTCCCAGACAGAAGGATGAAAAAAGACATTTTTCATATCCTCATCTCCTTCTCTCTAGTCCCCTTTCCTAGATTTAAAGACTACCTTTATTTAAAACTCTTTTTAGGGTGGTAGATTAATATGATCATTCCTGTAAGCATTACAGAGGCCACCTGCATGCTGAGGCACCCTTCTCCAGCTCGGTGGGAGACTGAGTAGGCATTTAGGAAAGGCAATTAAGAGGTCTGAGTGTACTGTGCAGTGAAACATCCCTTTTCCCCTTTGAGATTTACAGCATCCAGCACACAGATGCTGTGTTTTTTTTCCACCAAATATTGTGCTGATATCTTTCAGCAAATCAGACAACAAACCCAGGCCCACATGAAATGTATTAAATTAAGCTCCCAGCTCTTTGGGTCACTGTTGTTCCTAAAATGGTTACATCTCTAAACAAAGAAGCACATCAACCTGCAAGGTCGCATTAAGCAGCAGACCTGCAATTCCACCTACATCCACCTACCTCTCGTTAACTAGACACAGGTGCCTCTTGCTCAAGGCTTTCCTTAGGCGCTCCAGACTTACTGAGCAAGTGCAAGGACTTAGGTAGCATTTAAGACAGATGAATATAGTTGTTAACCTGCGTTTTGGCAAAGAGCAGTAAAAAAAGTAGCTCTCAGTATCTGAGCAGTTTTCCTCTTCACTGGGGCTACTGGTGATGCTGAGCATTTTGCCACGTCGGTACCTATGGTGCTGAGCCCATGGAGAACACCTGGTGGGACCCAGAAGAGTAGAGGTTATTCAGGCTTAAGACAATAAGGCTTACTGCTGTCTTTAACTGCCCATAGCAGATTACTGAGAAGACAGTGCCAGATTTTTCTTGAAGGTGGGCGGTGATAGAACAAGAGGCAATCAACCCGAGTTGCAGCAAAGGACATTACAACTAGATATTAGGGGGGGAAAAATTACAATGAAGATGATCAGCTATTGGAACAGGAGTCCAGAGAGCCTCTGGCATCTCCATCCTTGCAAAACTCAGCTGGGCAAGGCTCGGAGAAGTCTGACGGAAGAGGGAAGTTAGCCCTGCTGTGAGAGGGGAGTCTGGAGATCCCTGGATGTCTTTCCCTCCCCAAACTGATTCTGGGATCCTGTGCAGATGGTCTGGGGGGGTTGTACTGCTGTCCTGCTCATTCCAGCTGATTGCCAACAAAATGGCTGCACTGCCCGAGCCTGTTGGTTCTGTGTGCATAAATTTGTAAGAATATACTCTGTGCAGAATCCAGGAGACTATATTTCATATAATAGGAAAATCCCAGGTAATTACGAATTAATTGGTTTAACACTGATCCCAAACAATATCAAAAGAAAATCTGACATAGGCTATGATTAGTAATGAATGACAGGATGCTAACCTGATTGATACGCCTGAGCAGTTTTATGGAAAGCCTGTCATGTCAAACAAATGAATGTTTTTTAATGAGAACGTAAGTTTGGTTAATAAAGATAAGGCTGTTATAAATTATTTAGATTTCTGCAAGTTATTGAACAGTTCCTGAACACATTCCCAATTAAAGGAAAATGGTACAAAACCTAATCCGGTATACTAAATGGATTAAAACCTATTTCAGCAAGAGACCTTATAATGTAATTTGAAATTCAATTATAGTAGAGATATTGAAGTCTTTCATTTATTTATTTGGGACCCTGGATTGTTCGGTGTCTTTAGGATTGACCCAGAGGAAATGATAAAAATCATCACCGATAAACTTGCAGATGACATGAAAGTCAGTCATACCAGACCCATGATAGGAGACTAGCAAGGAAATAAGATGAATACAACAAAGTGCAGTGTCACTGTTGTTAAAAAAATAGATCATGATTGCAAGATGGAAGACAATGGCCCAGAATGTGGGAGCAATGAAACAGCCCAAATAATCCACTAAATGGGAACATGCTGAGAATAAGAGAGAATTTTGCAGCATCCCCAACTCAGCCAACAGCACTGAAAGCTTTTTTTTTTTTTTTTCAGGAAAACAACTTTGTGACGTTCTTGAAGATGGAGAAGAGATTGATTTGCCACCCAGGATGTCATTCAATAAGCCATTGCAAGGAGGTACAAATCATCACCACGCAGGGATTTATTTCAGTATAGAGTAGGAGATTGCTGCTACACACCTACTCTGCACCTGGCAGGCGCTTGGGGCACGGAGTCACCGCCACGGCAGGGACCCAGGATGCCAGCCGGCAGCTGCAGACGGGAGCGAGCCTCCATGGCACGCCTCATATTTCTCTTCCTCGTCCCCTTTCCTCACTCGCCAGCACAAGGCATCAACTGGTGTGTTGGTACAAGGGAGATTGCAGCCTCCTTCGGCTGTCACATCCTGAGCCCCTGCCAGATTTGTGTTGCAAGAACTGATGCCAGTGTTTTTAACCCAGAGTGTATTTGGCCCCTAGTGTTCTCCATGACATAGAATAAACATTAGGGAGGAGATTCAGGCTTCAATGAGAAATGCTTTCCCATGATACGTTTTCATTTTGGCATGCACACTGTTTATGATGAAAGGATCCTAAAATAATTGTATTAGATGAACCGTCTGTTCTTCTTGCTTTGAGGCCAGTACAGCATGACATTTCAGAGATAAAATGTTGTGGAACAGCCTCTGACTTATAGCCCGATGGAACTTTTCTGAAGCGATTCTTCTTTCTCCTTTTATTTGCTTGAGGTTTAAAACCTGAAAACGTCAAGCTTGCATCACAGCATTGCCAAAAGATCATCCTGTGCATTAGCTAAACCTTAAATTATCAACAAATTTAATTTTTCTTCAGAAGGCTGATTCATAAGCAGTCAGCTCCCCAGTGGAAAAAACTCCTCCCTCCAACTGAAAGGAATTCCAGGATTCACAAGAACTACTACCTTTCCAAGAGGAGACTCTGTCTGTCCTTAGGAGAACTTATTTCTGCGTGAAAGTTCGAGTCTACAGGACCTTAAATCAGCAGAGACCAATGCCAGATCAGTTGCCGAGTAACTGATACTGATCATCACATCTTGACCAGCTGGATGAGTGACAGCAACAATTTCTTGGGATAGCATCTGAAGTTTTCTGCATTTTTCTTCTGTGCAATTAACTCATGACTGCAACCTTAACGAGGGGAAATTAATTTGTGTGGCAGATAGACCGTTTTGTACCGTGTCCTTTGGACAAAGGTATGTAATTACAAAAACTCTGAATGCACATTGCTTAGATTACTGCAATTACAGGAAAGTGAAGAGAGTGCCTTGCCAAATGCTTTGAGAGTCACAGGTGAAAAGGGCTAGCCAAAAGCCACATCATTCATGTCAGACCAGATTCTGCCTGGCTCCTTTGGGAAGTGCTCTGTGTCTGGAAACAGGAAGGGAAAAGGTTTAGTGGGTCCTTGTTGCTATTCTCCTTTATAGACTCTACTTTGGGGAAAGAGATGGAATCCCGTCATGCTGGTTTTGGTGGAGGGACCTGGTGCACCTTGGAGCTCAAGGCCATGTCTCTACCCTCACCAGGCCGCTCAGAAGCAGTGCTGGGGAGCATGAGCTGTACCTAACATGAGTTGTGGTATATAATGCACCTGAGAAAAGTGTCTCCTTTGCATTTCCCTGCAGCTTCCTTTGCTGTAGAGAGTGACCATGCGGAGCATAAGCTGAGCCTTTACCAGCACAACTATTTATGTTGCACTCACTTGGGATAGTTGCTTCATAACTGACATTTTTGAAAGCCACTGAGGACAGTTGATGAATAGAGGGTGATGGAAGTCTCAGCCTAAAATATGACAAATTCTGCCCCTAAGACTTTGGGTCGGGCATTTCTGCCTGCACCTTAGCAAGGAAGTGGGACAAACAGAACAAGGCATTTTTGTTGGATCATTTATTTATTGTTCTGTGCAAAGCACAGGGTGTAACGATCTCCAGTCATTTTTGGCTATTGAGCTAGCACCAGACATCACTGAGTTACTATTACAGCAAAACATATTAGCTAATCATGAATTTACTTTTAGCCACGGTGACTGCACGGCTTTCCTGTTTTTGCGCAATGCTGCAGGACGTGAGACAGATCCCACAGTCACAAATTTCTCCTGGGTGGAGACTTGCTTATTGCAAACAGCCCTATGGGTATGGGAATGCACACAGGGGCATCGCTGGAGGTCGTCTGTTGGACTGGTTGGACCTTGGTCTGTTCCAACAGCTACGTCTACACCAGTGACTAAGTAGGGCCAGGGCACAGGGTCAAGTGTTGCCCACACTTGAATTTTTACTGTGGTTCCTGGTACAGTTTTAGTCAAGGCTAATGAATCCTCTCCCAGATCATGTCTGGGCACAGTCCTGAGCTTAACACTCCTGACAGGTGGTTTGACTATAAGGTCCCTGTTTTGGAGGGTAGAAGAGTTTATCCTGGTGGCCTTGTGCTGCCAGTTGGAGTTGGGACCGGGGAACACAGGCAGTATGGCTGTTATTCGGTTGTTCTTCCATGGCAGTTGCTGTCAAGAAGCATTACCCAGGTGTACTACAGTCCTTTGATTTGTCACCAATTTTTAGTGCAAAGAAGGCATATATTTCCTAGTGGCTTAATGCTTCATAGCAAATCTTCCTCAAAATACATGGAAGTACATTAACCAGTCCTAAAGACTTGTTCTTTAATTTATCCTTGTTTTTTCCACCATCACTTTGATATGACTTCTCTAGATAATCAGGGGTTGGCAGCACTCGGAAAGAGGTGCTAGAAAATGCTGAGTAGTTGGGGTTGTCCCAGAGCATCGCACCTGGCAACACAGCCAGCGTGTATAAGTCATGGCTGGGACGTAGCCCAGGGCACTCGCCTTCTCTTTCTTGGGGATTGTTGGTGTAGTTTGCATGAGAACATCCAAAAATGTCCTTGATGTACCAGGCAGGGCACTCTACGGGCACATGTCCTGAACTGACACCTACCTTTCTCCATCCACCGTATGGAACAAGGCTCACCCTTGGATGCCCTGGTGCCTAGAAAGGACAGTAGCAGTGCCCCTACTGAGAAACCAGCTCCCCGGTTCCTAGGCCGTGTCCTAAATCTGCACCCAAGAAAGACTGACCTAGGCACCAACCTGTCCTCTGTCCAAAGGGTGCCCAAGCCACAGTGTGCTCCGTGCTAGGGAGGACTGGCACCATACCACAGCAAGCCCCATGGGGGAACGCCTGCAGGGACACCCTCCCCATCCTCCCACCGCTGGCTCCTCCTGTGGCTCCCAGGCTAGCTCCTTTTTCTTTACGTGCCTCTCAGTCAGCTGCCGTCAAAGAACATCCTTCAGGACTGGCACCAGCTCTCCTGGGCCCCCAGCCCTTCTGCAGGACAGACTCAAAAGCCACTGATGGGGAAAGAGTTACTGAACCCTGCAGGTCTTTCATGACCCATCCTGGAAGATGGGGGTTGTGCAGCCATAATGGAGATATTACACATACTTGTCTTTTGTCGACACTTTAGTTTTTGTTAATTTTGGGTAAACAAGCTTCCTCTAGCAGAATAAACTGTCTTTTGCATTATGCTGACTTTTTGCTAGTATAATACAAAAAGCACATGGGCTTTTGCTGACGCTGTTATTCCAGCAAAATGTTTAAGCACGGGCTTAGCCTAATTCTTTGACAATATTCCCAGATTTATTACATGCAATGAGCAAGCACAGAACAAGTATTTCAGTGACAATTTCTGGATTGGAAACAGACACAAAGAAATAATTTCTCTGCAACATCCTAATTGCTCCTTTTACTCTCTGATGGGCTCTAAGATTACCAGTTTCCTAGGAGGTTTCCTTACTGTGTCTCATACATTAAAAAATTTCCTATTTGTTCTAAAGCCCTTTCTTGTTTGTGCTTTGAATCGCACCTTAATTTTTTCAGTATCCAGATTATACCAGTCCTTCCAAGGTTTAAAGCCTATACAATTTCAAAAGCTTTTAAGTGATTTTAACAACACCTTTCTTTCAATATGCACCTGTGAATGTTTTATCAGATTTTTTCTGTCGTGCTACTTATTTTTTAATACTATTGAGTTGTATATTTTAATGAAGACTAAAATAGCTGAAAGACAGTCCACTTACGAATGAAAATCACCTGCAATTTTAGTATTACGTAATATACCTATATGGGGAAAATCTCGTAGAACTGGGTAAGGAAAGAAAGCAGTGGGAGTCAATAGAAATTTAACTCAGTTTTATGGAAGTTATTTTAAAGCGCTGTAGAGTTAAACAGAGAATAATTTAATTTTTACAGAGTTTTTAATAACCTCTAAAATTCTATTGCATTTGATTTAATATCATCTAAGAGCTCAACAGAAAGGTATAATTTCCTGCTAAATTCTATAGGATCGTACCAGAGATTTGTATCCTAAAAATAATTTTATGCCCAAGAGAGCATCTTCTCTGAGCAGGAGACTGCCTCACCCCAGTTGCTCGTCTCTGTAAGATGCTTTAGCTTGAGAACCCTTTGCTCACATTTTGCTTCTAATATTTTATCTCTATAGGATTAAAGGGAGGGAAAGAAGAAAGAAAAGGTTGCTTACTTCTTTTTTATTACTCTGCTTAATAAACTCAACGTCTTTATCTGCCCAAATGTCTGCTTTTGGAAGCTCCATATCATGTCATAAATGCTACTTGTTTGAACAAACAGAGATTTATTTACGGTGCTGAAAGGACTTTTTGTGCTCCCTGCCTCATTTGCAACATTATTACTGATTGATTTCTGCTGTACCTATTATTGACTTGCCAACAATATTCCAGAGTAAGGTTGGGTGTATGTCAGAAGAATTTGTTGCCTTACTCTGAGCCTTTTTCGGCACCGTTTACTCAATATTGTTCCTCTACCCAGCTACTGCTCCAATAAACCAAAACAGCTAGCTGTTGTCTGAAATGAAGAATAATTGGAAACACCATGCCTGCTTCTTTCCGCACAAGTAACAATTCGGCCATTTAGGGCTCCTCTAACACTCCTGAACAGTGAACTGCTGAAATCTTGGCTCCCATTAGATGGTAATATTCAAACTTACAAACTCCTGGCAGCATTTACCTCTGTGCTGCACAAAGACGGACTGGTCAGGCTAAAATAACACACGGGATCTGAATTACTGCATGCAAAAATCTGGCAGGCAAAGTTGCAGCATCTTACCTGAGTGCTTCCTAGCCAAGGATTTGCTTGGCAAGTGGCAATTAATGAAGCTTTAAAAATATTCTCTGGGAAATATTTGCAGTGAGTCCACCCGCGAGCTCTCCGGGGTTGCCTTTTGTTCGCTGCAGTCATGCAGACCCATCGCAGTGTGAGCTCCAGGATGCTGCTCCAGCACGAGCAGAGGATGGGGAATAACACCCCCATTTCACCTGGGGTGCTGAAGCTCTCAGAGGGTTGGACGTGGGACCCCGGAGGACACACAGGGTGTCAGGGGTAAGGCTGGGACAGATCCCACCAGGGCTGGACTGTAGACTCCTGCTCAAAACCCAAGTCCATACGTACAGAGAGAAGATTTCAGGACCTCACTAGGTGATTTCGCTGAGCTAGCTATAAACCCAAGCGAGGAAATCCTCTACCTTAGACACCAGAGGGGATGCAGACCCAGCACAAAGCACACCAGTGTTGTCTCCTTCCCCAGTGGCAGGCTGTGATTCACTCCTGGTTTCCCCTCCTAGCTATGATTCGTATTTGCAGAGTGATACACCTATGATGCCACCTTCTTGGCTTTGACCACCTGCCCATGACACGTCTGATGGCAAAAGTCTCTTCCCAGCTTCTGTCTCTTTGAACTCTAAACTTTCTTCTGTGGACTCTGTATCACAGGGGCGCTGTAGCGTCAGTTCTCTTTTGCTTGGGAAAAGTTATTTCTGGCTTTAAACACAAATATCTCCTGCCTTTTCAGGAAGACATGGGCATGACATGCTGTTGAGATAATGCCTCTTCCTTGCTTGTCCAGTTGAGGGGATGCAGGGCACCCTCAGCATCCTTTGATTTGAGAGGATTTTCAACCACCTTGAGTTTCAATGGCGAACCATCTGGAAATGTTTTTTCAGACACAATTCAGCTGAGGCAATTGGCAGTGAAGATCTATGAAGCTTGCCCAGAGAAAACTCCTCCAGCACAGTCTGATTCCTGGTTTTGTTTCTTTTTCAAAGACATAAGCCCAAGGTCCGGGAGGAAGATAGAGCAATAGTGACTTGCATGGTGAAAGGGTCTAAAAATATATACATATGTGCTGTTTATACTTTGCTTTTGGACCAGAAAATGTAGAGTGGCAGAACCTGTGAGTTGTCCAGAGGGCTAGCGAGTAGGCAGATGGACCCCCGTGTGAAAATGGCACAAGGTTGGCACCCCTTCTAGCCATCCCCACTGGGCTAGACTACACCTGAGCCCCAGGCAGGAAAAAAGAAACACCAGAGCCTCCAGGAAAAGTCACCACTGATTTCATTATTGATATTTGTTGGCCACAGAAGGTGCTTAAATACTGTAGTGATAGACGAAGCACGAGGATGGAGAGAGAGAGAGAGAGATACAGGACACCATTGACAAGCTGGGATGACACTTGCAGGGTGTCACATTTGATGGCACAGCACAGATTTGAGCGTGCATCTGCCTCTAGCCTTTATAGCATGGGCAGATATTCAGGCAATAAAGACGATAATGAGGTTATTTTGACTCTTTCAACAGGCAATCCCCTGCGCACCGTGCGAATATGGGTGAGTTAAACTGCCTAAGAGCCCTATGAGTAAAAAAGGTGTTTCTGTGTTCTTCTGATGGATAACATAGCAGGAGAAGTTGGAGACGGACACACAACCCAGCAGAGCCAGCAGGGATTCTCAGGGGAGACGTGCTGGCTCTACCAAAATGGATGAAAATCCTGCCACCAGCTTAGATATAGTGAAGCTGTAAGAGGCATCAGGTTGCATCATTGTTTGGGCATCACATGAAAAAAGCTTTGTGCAATGCTTCTCCTGTGCTACTGGAGTAATTTTTGCCATCTCATGTGGCACATCTCTTACTTTGTTTTAAAAGTATAACTGGCTGGTATTAAGGCATTTTATATTATCCGATATTATATTATATTAGTCCCTGGAAGTCCAAAGTGGTACCAAGAGAGCAGTAGGGCCCAGCTGGAAAATGTGTTACAGCCCATAAAACACTGTCCTTTGAGTGTGAAAGGTTAGACTGAACTATCCAGCTATCTCTTCATTATTTAGAGTGGTTAATTACAGGTTTAGATCGATGCACAGAAGGCCTTCACCCTCCACCATGCTGGATGGTGCCTCCAAAGAGAGAGCACACATCCTGCTTAATACGGGACAGAGAGAAAATCCCCTTACCTTCCTCATGGGGGCTGCAGAGAAATTGCACCTGGGTGGCCACGTATCCAAAGCACACCTGAAGAAATGAGCAGGTCCAGCCAGGAAGATTTGGAAGAACAAGACTTTCTACAGTTCATACATTTCTTTCCTATCTCACCTGTAAGATGCAGCTGTTATAACTAGCACTTCTGGGAGTCGCTGTACTGCCCAGGTTATGGCACCAGATTTTATAGAAAAGGAAACTGAGGCATGCACAGGGGAACAAGCATAAAGATTTGCTACCACCCAACACATTGAACATAGCAGGAATGAAGTGTGTTCCCTCCACCTGGCCATGACATCTCACACTATCTCCCTCCCCTACCCCTGCTCCATAAGCTCCCACTCAACAAAAAGCATCACTTGACAGTTTATATACAGCACTTCCCAAAGCACCTGCCTTCTCCTCGAAGGTCTCCTTTCCAAGTTGTGAGGAGGCTAAATCCCACTTTGTAAGATGGACCTGCCACCATCTTCTGAGCTATCCAGTTCTTCACACGGTGAGAGAGTCCTGGGGGAGATCACTTTGAAGAGCATCCCCCCTCCTCAGCCTGTGCTTAGACTGGAGGTGGCATGGCTCATCCCCTGCTGAGCTGCGCAGTCATGAGGAGTCATATGGCTGGCATTGAGACAGGGGCTGGCAGCACCGGTTGGGGTGTCACCACCCCAACCACAAACTGCAAACCCCGAAGTTCACCACTGGTGTGGTCGAAATCCTTCATACCAACCACAGCAGTGCAGTACGTTGCCAAACAGATGTCGGCGTTGAAATGTCTGCAGCAGCCGCTGGCAAAAGCAGCCAGCAGGATTCAGGAAAATATTACATCTGAAGTCATAGGAGCTGAAGCTGGTGGAAGGAAAACATCCAAACCCTGAAATCACCAAGCAGTCATTAGATACACATGAGCAACGGGTCAGGGAGGCAGATGGAGTCATGCGCACGAGAAGCATCCCTTCGTGAGTCAGGTCCTTGTCAGAAGCGTGTGGCCGGGAGCAGGAAAATGCTAAAAAACCCAAAGTACTGGAGCAAATCCCAAAAATGAGTGGCACACAGTTGGCTCAGGGGAGGCACTGCTGGCTCCACATGGCTCGTTCTGCTGACACAGAGCTTCCCTTCGAGGGGAGACCGGCTTGGCAAGTGCCCTGGCCCAGGGAGGCATGCAGGGAGTTCAAAGCTGGAGTCATACATGGTGCATGAGATCATCTGGTTGGACCTTTCTGAGATGACGAGCTGATGCATTTCCCTGGTTCATCTGACGTGGGTGCCCATAGACATGCCCAGTGAACGCACATGCTCCAGCCCAGAAAAGCACCACGCAGGAAAGGAGCCACCATTCCCTTCGCCACTCATTCCAGTGGTAGATCAGGTTTCCTGCTACAGTCTCAAAGCTTTTCTCTGATTTGAGTTTGTCTGGCTTCCACTTTGAGTCATCGGTTCTTGCTATGACTGTTTTGATGTTTAAAGAACCCGTGAGAGCCTCGTATTCCTCATCCTGTGGAAGTACACGTGAAGAGCAATCTTCTGACCAGCTAAAAAACCAGAGCTTTCTGCACCTCTCCCTCCAAAGCTTTGCCTCCAGCCCCTGAGCAACACTGATCATAGAATCGTAGAACCATTGATGTTGGAAAAGACCTTTCAGATCATTGAGTCCAGCCATAAACCTAACACTGCCAAGTCCACCACCATGTCCCAAAGTGCCCTGCCTACACGTCTTTTAAATACCTACAGGGATGGGGGCTCAACCTTTTCCCTGGGCAGCCGGTTCCAAGGCTTGACAACCCTTCTGATGAAGAAATTTTTCCTAATATCCAATCTAAAGTTGTTCCTCCCCTGGATCAACCTGAGGCTGTTTCTTCTCATCCTATCACTTGTTACTTGGGAGTAGAGACCAACTCCCACCTTGCTACAACCTCCTTTCAGGTAGCTGTAGAGAGCAATGAGGTCTGCCCTCAGCCTCCTCTTCTCCAGACTAAACCCCCCTAGTTCCCTCAGCCGCTCCCCAGCAGACCTGTGCTCCAGACCCTTCACTGGCTTCGTTGCTTTTCTCTGGATGCGATGTTTCTCTTCTGTTCCTTTTACCCCTTTTGCAACATCTTTTCACAACCACGAGCTGGGCAGAGCTCCCCACCATGTGCGGAGAGGGAGGACGTGCTTTTTACAGAAGGTTTGCATCAGCCGTTTTAACCAGTGTCACACAGGGAGATCACATTGAGTTCCTTGTCTACTGAATGATTTCCACAGTTAATCTTTTCAGAGTATAATTCTTCAGTAGATGGGGATAACCTGCCGTCCTTCTCCCTAGGTGGAGAACTTGCCACTGGTGAGTGTTTGAATGAGCACGGTTTGCATGGGGAGACCGTGTCAGACTATTCATCCACCCACGTGTCACCTGAAAGTGGCACATCACCGACAGTGACTTTGTATTCACCATCAGACCTCCTTCTGATCCCTGTGACACCTCACCTTCCACACTGCATTTGGTGCTCACTCCCAGCTGAGGCTGGTCTTTGAGGTCTGCCAGGCAGACAGTTTTTAATCCATTTTACAAACGTTTCTTTGATAATTTAGAGTGCCAGTTTTTTGGGGTTTTTTTTAATGGAAGCGTATCGCAACAAGTACGTATGGAGTATGGGGTTCGAGGACAAAAGTCTGAACATATTGTACAGTCATAACTGTCTCTATCAAACAAATCTGTAATCTCATTCAAGGGTGATAAGCCAGGCTCATTTAAAAATACTGTTTTTCTATCAAAACCAACTTGATTGTCGTTGATTATATTCTTGCCATTTAATTCCCTGTGGGTTGAATTGTATGTAGCGTCTCCACTGTTTTGCACGGAATCTGTTGTCATGCCTATAGCTGTGCTGTCCTGCTTGCCTTTTCATCAACGCATTATCCTTCTCCTGGCCTTCAGGAGCACCTCCATGTGCTAAGGCTTGCAGTAGAATCAACACGAGCAGCCCAGAGGCCTCGGGTGGCAGCTCTTAAGGACCCCTTGATGCAGATTTCCTAGATGACTGATCTAAAAATATTTGTCTGTAGTAGATATCCAATATCCTCCTTGGTTCTACCAACAGATGAGATTCATCTTACCTAATTTTAGCTGCCGAAAAGTCAGGTGTTCAGTGTGAGCCAAGTGTCTAGCCTCCCCCTCTCCAGTCAATGGAGGGAAGCACTTTTAGAAAGCGACTCATCCCACCCATCTCTGGAATGACTGAATCACCCTCCAGAAGAACTGTCTCTCTCCATCAACTGCTTAGAAAGGCAAAATAGCTGGCTGGATCAGACGCTGGTGCTTGATAGCCCTCTTCCCTTTGTAGTAATGATTTAACATCCCCATTGCAAGGAACCTTTTTGCTCCTCATAGACCTCAAATACCTTATCTTCCTTATCCTCCTCAGCCCAACCACCACCATGTTGCCTCTCACAGCTACAGTTTCTCTAGTTACTCTCCACGTGACACCTTCTACCTGATATCTTCATCCCCTCTTTCCCCTGCTTTTTTCTTCATTACATGCTGCCTTTTATTTCTTCTTGCTGATTTCATCTTGCTGTTCACCCAAGATGAGCACCATTACAAGCGCTGTAGTTTTTTTGACATTCCCAGAAAACTTTTTTGCAACCTTCCCATTTCCATCCAGGGGGTTTCATCTCAAAGTTTTATTCCATTTCTCTCCACAGCTTTGGGAAACCTACTGTGCTACCAGCTGCTGCATCTCTCTTTGAGTCTGTTCTCTCTTAGCTCATACCAAATGCTGTCGCAGGTGATGTTCACAAGTCTGTGAACAGCCACCAGCTTCCAGTCCAGTGATAAATATAATTTTATCTGTCATAATGAGGTTTGAACCAGTTGGCTCATATTTGGTGCAAGACCATTTATGTCAGAAATTATCTCCTTCAAATTTTAGAAGGGTTGTGGATGTTTTTATTCTGCTGGCTGCCTGAAACTTGTCACATACCTGACTCACACTGACTGTTGTTCCCCCTAACAACAGCTGTATTTTCTGAAACATGTTATGAAGATGGACTCACAGAAAAGCTCATTTTTCTCTGTTCTTTAACTCCGTGACCCATATTGATTCTCAGATGCTACAAATACTTGCTCTTGAGTTTGATTACAATTACCCTGACTTGTTTTTTAAATTGAGAGGATATATAAGGTATATGGGCCAACATGCCTTCAAGACCAAGCTTCTAATCGTGTTTTACTCACATAGAAACCTTGAGACACCACTTTTGCTTTCACTTTCTGCCCATTGTTATAAGGGAAACTATCAAAACTGCTTTGCAAAAAGTTCTGAATTTCTTGGATGCAAGAAGTTGCAAAAGTACAGGCAGTTACTACTGCAGACTCATGCTCATAAGAGATGTTTTCAGCTTGGAGAACATTCAGATCTAGTTCCCCCTTTAAATAAACTGCCTCACATGATTGCCTCTGTAATGAGTTGGGACCCACAAAAAACACGCTATAACAACCAGAGTTCAGAAGAAGTGTTAGTACAAGAGAGCTCCCATAAATGCCCCGGAGCCAGATTTACAAATAGAGATAAGACATGGCCTGTGAAAAATCAGACATCAAGTCCAAATCTGAATTCTCCTAGGACTCATATGTATTCATTTCTCCTCGCTCTCTCCCTTTCCTCCTTCCCTGCTGCTTTTGCCAAAGTAGATGAGCTGGCTACTGTTAATGGCATCATCCTGAACGTTTCTCATGTTGCGGCACCGAGGCTTGTTAAAGAAAATGACCGTGTAATGGCATTACTTTGCACTTTTATACAGTACCTTTCATCTGGGAACTCCAACGCCTTCTACAAGCACAAATTGATTAAGCCCCACAATGCTCTGCCTGGCAGGAGCTATCGCCCACCTTTGCCAACCACCATGCAGAGGCTCGGTTTGCTTTGCTCACCCCATGCTGCAAACCCATGGTGGAGTCAGATGAAATCAAGGACCGGTTCTCCTTCTCTGATTCTCTCCATGGCACAACCTGGGTGGAAGTGGCCAGCAGGGTTTGGTTTTTTTTTTTTTTTTGTGGTTCTAAGGTACTGGTGGGGGACAGCTACAAAGTGGGGAGACCTTTGGCATGTTCCCTCCTCCCCTCTCTCCCCAGTCTAGTTCACTGAAAGGAATAAAAAATGATGGGCCATGGGTAGAGAAGAGCCTTCCGCATGTACATCTCGGTGGTGGGAAGTCAACCGTGCACGGGTTGAGGGCTGGACAGCTCCGGTGGAGGTGAAGGTGCTCGGGCTCCCCTGGGTCCCACCTCTGCACACCGAGCCTGCCGGGATGGGGGGGAAGCATCCCCCCAAGTCCTGACCCCCGAGCTCCTGCTCAGGTCACCGGGCTCCTTCCCTTCCACCAAGCACCGGAGGAAATGCTCATGCCTCATGCAGGAAATGTTGCAGCTGAGCAAATCCTCCCTGTCCCTCCCTTAAATTATTTAGTGTCCTACAGGAGCAGATGACCCCTGCTAAGCAGACTGTCAGGAGAGCAGCAGCCTTTGATGCAGTAATTGGAAATTTCCATTCTTTGCTTGCAGCCTTGAAAAACAGAAGAGTCTAATATACTGGGAAATCTCCATGCTGAGCTAGGAAATTTCCATGATGGAAATTTTTAATATATTCTCTGGCTTTAAACTATTCAGGTTGATGAGGCTTGGGGTTTTTATTTTGTGTTTCATGTTGTGTCTGGAGGTTGTGGTTTGGTTTGTTTCTGTTTGTTTGTTTGCTTTGCAATTTGCTTAAAAGAATCAATGAATGACTGTGGGAAGGGTTGGAAAAATTAGCCAGACCAAAGGAAAGTAATGCATTTGCAGGAGAAACACGTGCAGGACTAGCAAGGCACCTGTAACACTCCTGGCCAAGTCAGAGATAATGGGAACCTGTATTTTAACGAGACGATAGCTGCCAGCGATGTGGCAGAGGACAGCAATGACTCCGCAAGAAGCTCTGCAGCACAGCTTTGAAAGGTTGGAGCTTTTGATGCTCTTTCCATGAAAAGCCCAGGAGCCCAGAGGGTGAATATGCCTTTGCCCACTCACATAGTTCGCAGACCACACAAAAAGAGCAGGTAAATAATGGAGAAACAGCTCTTAAGAGGTACCTGTGTGAGCTTTTGGTCTAAATACCTGGCAGTTCTCGCTGGCGCTTTGAACAGAGAGTTCTCAGGGACAGAAAATATAGGAGGGAATTGTCAGCTGTGCTGTAAAAATTATGATGAGTTGCTCGTAGGAACGAGGGTGGGAGGACAGCAAAGGAAACACATTGGAAGCAGAGCTACCGCCTTTCCTGAATGTAATACTGAGACGCTGCACAGGCTCCCAGTTGGTTTCTGTGAATCTGTCCCGGGCTGCAGCCTCTGAGGCTCTGCCAGAACTGGACCCAGCTCCCTGCCTGTGCCTCGTCCTGTCACATACAGATGGTGGGGCTCTTCTGCTGACATCTAGCATCAAAATGTAACATGGCCTTGACATTTCAAAATAACAATGTGAAAGCAAAACTCTACCAAAACCTAAGATCCCTTGGCATGCAAAGGCCCCTCCATCCAGTGGGACAAACCAGCAGAAGTGGTCAGTCTTATCACCCACCGGACCATTTATTTACGTAAGCAGAAATTAGGAATTCACAGAGATGGAGCCATCGCAACTTTGTTTTGTCAGCCAGCATTTTGTGGGTGGCCGGGATGGGGAGGAAGGGAGACAGCCTGACCTGCACCAGGGGCTCTGTCTTTGGTCCAGAGTTTGCTTGTGGGGTCAAGGCACAGGCACAAGCACCTCCACAAAGCCAGCCTAACCCAAAGGCAGTAGGAGCTTCTTGGCTGGGTTCTTTCTAATGCCCCAAAGGGTGTTTTCTCCCTTTGGCCACGTGCTAAGTGCATTCAGGATGTCCCCGACAGTTCCCAGTGTGGAGGAGCTCAAAGGAGAGACTGAACCGGGATGAATGGGCAGGAGACCAGACAGTTCTTCAGGTCTAAGCACACAAAACCGAAAAAGATACTTGTGGCACGGCAGGGAACTTCACCTCTCTTCCAGCTGGAACTGCACGTTGCACAAAAATATCAAAGGCCTTATATAACTGTGCTCCTGTGGGGCCTTTTAAGCTGGGAGAAGACAGTGGCCAGGTGGCAGTGGGTGAGAAGAGGTAGGACTGGTCCCTCTGAGCACCAGTCCTTTTGCCAATTATTCAACTCATGAGAGTATCTTGAATATCTTCTTTGCTTTTCCGTCACTTAAGCCCTAAATACAAACGAACCAAGACACCAAACCAAGTTTTCTCTAATGAGGAAAGAGCTAAATTGTTGAGCATCTGCCTGGGACATGTTGACTGTAGATGACAAAATCAGAACTAAATCCTGCTCTGCATTTGCAGTTAATGCAGAGAAGAACGTACCCCTAGGGCACAATTCATCTCACCATAAAGCAGACATCACACTCAACCATAAGTAAAATTACTGAGCTTAGAGTCTGGCTCTATAACACAAGTGGGTGTATCCAAGCCTCACAGACTACAGAAGTGGGTGACTTTGGCTAGACAGATGGCTTTGTCACTGAAATCTCGTATTCATTTATCTGTCCTTAAATCTGAGTCCATCTGCTGTCTCCTGTGTTAAACACAAAAGGTAAAAGCCATCATTGGGGTAAGGTCAGTCCTTTTGCTCTGGATTTGCACAGCTCCTTGCACAGCTGAGTCCTGGTCCGTACATACAGTCCCCAGGTACAGGAAGAGTATGAACAATGTGCTGCTTCCCTCTGGGTTTGATTGTTCAGCTAGGATAGGGACCTTACAGAAAAAGCCATAAAAACTCTGCTGGGATTTCACTGTCCTTTTCTAATGACAGTGTCTTTTTTATTTTCAAGGATTTCTTTATTATTTCCTCATTGTCACCGCTGCCAAAGAGTCACTTGAGTCATTTCCTCCATCCTGGAGGCGAGCCAAGCTCAGGATCAGGTCTCCAAAATCAGGACCACATCTGAGTGGGAGATGGGCCAGAACCCAGGACCTGGTGTCCTGGAGCCTGGCACATGGCTCCAGCCAACCACTCCAGGATTGGGGCAACTCAGAGCATGATTTCAGGCTGCTGCTTGCCGAGTTTCTCCACTTTGCAAACTCAGCTTGACCTTAGAGTTCAATTCACTGCTGGCCAGCTTAACCCAAGCCAGGTTTCCTATGAAACAGGGCTCACACCTGAACTTTTTGGGCTCGGCGTGTCGTTCAGCCCAAGCAGGGAATACTCCCCCAGGCTGGCTAATTGCTACTTCTCACACACTGCAGATGGAGAGGGCAGAGGGAGGGCGGGTCGCTGCTATACATGATGGCATAGCAAGCAGGCTGACTTTTGGACCTCTTTCTCAGTGGTTTTATTCCTCAAAATGATTTATTAGGATGATCTGTTTGATTTAATACACGATGGAAGTGCTCTATGGGTCACAAAAGTGAAAGCTGATGAAGGACCTTCAGCAAATGCTGCCAACAGTATTTTGCCCATATTTCCTTCCACGTTCCAAGAGATTTGCTGGATTTGTGTTTGAGTGGGTGTGGGTTTTTTAGTTCATTAAGAGTTTTACTGGTCTAGGTCAAGTTTTACTGGCATATAGCAACTGTATATCAAATTTACAACCGGAATATTCACAGCTGAGGGATTTACATGGAGGCTGAAGCTGTTTAAATAATCAGTCAGTCAAGGAGCAGCCATACTTTCTGGCCAGACAAAACGAACCCATCCAAATGGGATCAGCTCCAGAGCAGCGCCGGTGCCTGGTCTGTGCAGAGTTAAACAGTTGAACTGAGCGATTGCGAATGCTGAACACCATCAGAAATTGTGATTTCTCCATGTATATTTCATGAGCATAATAAGGAGCCACATTTGTTAAAGAAGCCAGTGCTTATGAATGATGCACTTTATTGCTCCGCTCTGGTTATCTTAGCACTTCTTCCAGCCGCTGGAAGATTACCCTCATTATACATTCGACAGGATTTGTTCCAGCCATTTTCCAAAGTGAATTTTCAGTGTTCCCTGTTAGCTTGGCTTCCCAAGGAAGCAAGGCTTATACGTTCGAGCACCGTGTGTTTGGGTTCATCCTTATCTACCTGTCTCTCCAACAGTTCTTGCAGCTGGTGAACCTGTTGGGCATCTTCAGCTGAATTTGACAGAAAGATGGAGAACTCAGAAGTGCAAAATTTCTGTAATTTTAATGAAAGCAAGCAGGGACAGGGGATCAGAAAGGAAGAGAAAGATTGCAGACTGACTGCAACTCCTCTGGGAATCCAGATAGATAGAAATGAAGTCTTGTAAGACCTTCACCCACAAGCAAGGTGAGCCTGAACCTCCACCCTGCGAGGCACCAGAGAATCCACCACCAAAATGCATCCTTACCGAGGACCTTAACTTTTGCTTTCAAAACTACTGTTTGTTTTTTTTTTATTTAGAAGTTATTATTTTAAAGGAATAGGTACCTTGTTGTTGTGGTTTAACTCCAGTCAGCCACTAAGCACCACGCAGCTGCTCACTCACTCCTCCCCAGTCCCAGTGGGATTGGGAGGACAATTGGAAAAAAAGTAAAACTCATGGATCGAGATAAGAACAGTTTAATAATTGAAATAAAATAGAATAAGAACAAGAGTAATGAAAAGGAAGATAACAAAAAGAGAGAGAAATAAAACCCAAGAAAGACAAGTGATGCACAATGTACTTGCTGACCACTCAATGACCTATGCCCAGCCAGTCCCTGAGCAGTGATTGGCCCTCCTGGCCAACTCCCCCCAGTTTATATCCTGAATATGACGTCCTGTGGTATGGAATATCTCTTTGGCTAGTTGGGGTCAGCTGTCCTGGCCATACTCCCTCCTAGCTTCTTGTGCCCCTCCTCACTGGCACAGCATGGGAAATGGAAAAGTCCTTGACTTAGGACAAGCACTACTTAGCAACAACTAAAACATCGGTGTGTTATCATCGTTATTCTGACACTGAATCCAAAACACAGCACTGTACCCGCTACTAAGAAGAAAATTAACTCTATCCCAGCCAAAACCAGGACACTTGTGGTGCAGCATCAGAAGGAAAACACAGCGAGAGACACCATTACCAGGTGGAGCTGAGCAGAAAGCACTGCCTCCCATTGCGATGCTGTGCAGTACTGAGCAATGGAGAAAAAATATTAAACAGAAACAGGCTGTGATATTGGCTCATGGCCTGAGCACAGGCCTGGGGGTTTGGAAATCCCAGGATCAAATCATGTCCCTGATAACAACTCCTTTTATTGCCTACAAGCACTTGGGTTTTTGGCTACCTTAGTTAAAAGAAGTGGGCATAATAGAGCCTGTCTCACAGGATTGTTCCTGTCCAGCAATATATAATCACTTGATATGCTCAGAGGATGAAATGTACCCCGCAGTGAAATAAAAGGCGCCAGCTATCACTCCTGTAGGCATTCAAAGCTTCTCCCTACCTTTGACAGCTGCCATGCTACGGCAGAGATTGTTCTGCTCAGCCCCAGCCTCAGAATCCAAATTTAGAATGTGTCCTATGACAGGAATCATTTACATGACAAAATCTGCCTTTCTTCAGATTCCTCTAATTAAGTCCTGCCTCCCTCGCAGGCGAAGCAGTTATCACGCTGGTGGAGCGTTGCAGGAAACCCACTGTGGGAAAAGCAGAGCGTCCATCTGTGGGATGCTCTCCTGAGCCCATAGAGACGTAGGTGGCGGCTGGACACCTCAGGGTCGGCCCAGACAGCCAGGAAGGTGGTGAGGGCTCCTCATCCTTCTGTGCAGGCCACAATCCCACCATCGAGCTGCAGGTGTGACTGGAGCTCAGGAGCCAGAGGGGAAGACTGCCCTTAGGACAATGTTTAGGGCAGATGTGGCTGCTGTTGTAAAGCTGCGTGGTTGTGGGTGCCTGAATGAGAATGGATGTTGGTGAATTTTCGGCATCTCCCGTGTCTCCACTGAGTATCTGGGGCAGAAAGACCCACCATCCTCAACAACAATTGCTGTCCTCCAGTGGATGTGCTGAGCTGCTAACATGCCGGGAAGCTCAGCAATCAAAGCTACGTGGTCACACAAATGAATATGAGCGTGTCCCTTGTGGATGATTTGAGGAAATTCCATGTATCCTTCAACCTATTCAAGAAAAAAAACCACCTCCTTACATATTCATCCTGGGGTCACTGAGGATGTCTGAGCTACTTGCAGCAGAGTACGGTTTCAAAGACTTCCTTCTTGAATAGCTGCTGTCTTCCCTGCTGGGAAGATCTGTATGTATAACCATCAGAGGAGCTTCTTCCTCCCACGGGATGGATGTGCCTGGAGCCTTCATGGTACTCCCCACCTTTGCATCTCCTGGGAGGATCAGACCTCACTTCAAATCTTCCACACTGCAAAGATCCCTCTGCTGAGGCACCCAGAGCTCTCCCAAAGCCGACTTGCTGGCTGCTCTGTGTCTACACACGCTGTGCACGCTGACACGGCTCGGTTACATGGCAGAGATCAAAGGGTTCAACCTGCCATCGAGACTCCAAGCACAGGGAGAGGGTGGCCACGGTCATCAGTAAAACACAAAAGGAAGGAAGGGCGGCACTGGGAGCTTCAAGTGCCACAGCTTGTCTGGCTCCACAGAGTCTCAGTAAGGTGGGTCAGTATTTGTTATCCGCTGGTGGCACACCGCCAGCCCCGCTAGGTCTGGGGGTGATTCCATATTGCCCGTATTTCTCCAGCCAGGGGCACACGTGAATCTGGAGCAAGGACCCCAAGGAAGCTCCAGGAACCACAAGACCATTTGCCAGTGATGCAGTTGGAGATGCTCTTCCCAGGGAGCAGCTCTTCGTCCAGCTTCCACATGCCAGGACAGATCGTCTTTCAGAAGAGTCACAAACCGCATGTCCTCAACCCCAGGACCAGCTCCGGGACTGATGTTCCTGTGCTCCTCGTGAGGACAGTGTGTTCTTCCCCATCACCCATCCAGGTGGTGACCTGAGTCCTTTGCCTTCCTCTTCATCCATCCCTCCATCATCACTTTGTGCTGAGAGCTGTGCACGGTGCTGCAGTGGGGAGGGGACACGTGGGATGCCATGGCCAGCAGAAGTATCTGGGGCATGCTGGGTGGACACAGGGACTCCAGTGGGCTTATCCCCTTGGTAAATGAGATGCTGGACCCTTGGAGGCTCAGCCACTCTACTCACTGGTACGTGAGTGTTCACAGCGTATTTATCTATTGGGAAATGCCCTTGAACCTCCTTCCCATGAACTTCCTAACCCTCCAGCAGCACCTGTTGACAGTGCAAGCAGGTCTCCCCTGCCCATCAGCCCCAGCGTAGCACTTTGGGTAGCTGCTGGCACTTCCATCGACACAAAGCTCCTACCAAAGGCAACCTGTTATCCCGAGTAGGAGCACATCGGCTTCGCGCTCTCAGACTCTGTGCAAGAAAAGGGGTCATTTCACTCAGCTATTTCTGCCAGTTTCCACCAAAGTGATCACAATTCAGGGTCTGTTTCTGTGCGGGGTGCCAACCACATAATGCTCTTAATCTTGGTAACTGTAGTTTATTAAGGTTCTTGGAAACTGCCAAAATGGCTTTCAGAGGAATAAAAAAAAAAAATTCCCAAACTCCAAATCGGTGAGGAAATTCCCTCAGTGGATCATGGCTGAAAACAAACATGTTTTTGTGCTTCCAGAAAATCAGCAAGACTAACAGTGCCATTGTTTGTGTAAGGGGGATTTCCACATTTCAGGGAACAGCTTGGAAGCCGACACAGTGGCTGCCCTCGGGAGAGCAGGAGATGTGAACCAGCATTGGGAAAAAATCACAGCAGGTTAAAAATCATGGGATTTTATAAAATTGTGGAGATTTGGGTTGTGTTTTGGTTTTATTTCTTTCTGTGCCTGCTTTCTGAACCTTTAGGGGGCATATTTTCTTGCTTTCCTCATAGCATGAGGACCACAAATATACCAGTCTATTTTTGCCCCTAATAAAAGCTCCTTGTCACACAGCCACGTGATTCCAGGCACCCTTGCGTCAAAGACGGCATGAAATATCACAAGATTTATAATAAAATTACACGAGTCAGCAATGGTGAAACCTACCATGAGAAACAAGTATGCTGCCTGGAGGAAAAAAAAAAACCAAAACAACAAACCTGTTTTTTAAAAGCTATGCTGGGCTACGCATTAGGACAACTCAATTTTCTTTTGCTGTGTACTGGAAGCAAAAGCGTTCATCTGCAAAGTGTCTGCTCTTGCCATCCTTCCCACCTGAGCAAGGAGAGTCCATGCCAGGGAAGCCTGGGTGCTGCAGACGGTGTCCTCTTCCCCATCCAGCTGTTGGGTTGGAGGATGGGGCTGATCCGCCAGCAGTGTGGGTGGGTCCTGCCTCACCACAGCTGGCTGCTTTGTGAGAGTCGATTTCACCCAAAACGTGATCCCACCACAGAGGTTCTCATGATGGGACAGTGATCTCTGAGGCACTGGTGTCTTCTGCATCACAAGAGAGCACCCACCTCCTGCCTGGGGCTAAAGAAGGTCGAGCAGCCCAGCAAGACCCGCTGATCCCTCTGGTCACTTGGCAGGACTTGTGGGATGAATTTTTGCTCTCCCAGTGTCTCCATATTGCCTCTGTACTTGCTACCTGGGAGGGCAGTCCCTTTCCGGCTGAAGGACCCCTCGGACACCACCTGTGTGCTGTATCACCCTGGAAGTGCCAGCAGAGAGCACCAGGCTGACCCCATTAACTCTGAAAACTCTAAAAGCATGGATCCTCAGTATGCTGCTCTTGGCCTGGGAGACAGGGACCACATCAAATCCAGGCTTGGTCAAAGCAAACCCAAAGCTTTCTTACTATTGCTGGCCAATATTTTATTCTTTTTAAATACCACAAGACCAAAAACAATCCAAAGGGAGACTCAGCATTTCTTCAGGTCCTCGGGAGTGGAGGAAACTCAAGAGGCACTTGCTGCTTTGCTGGGCTCTGCCTAAGGCAAGGACCAAAGACCAGGCAGGGACAGAACCCACTGGCCAAGGACAGAGCCATGGGGATGGCAGACAGGGAATGAGGGGAGGTGAGAGGGGGCAAGAGAGCCAGAAATCTCTGTCTTGTCTTGCTGGCCTTCATCTGTCCATGCGGATGGATGCTAACACCATAAATGTTGCAGTGAGATATTCCAGCCTCAGCTGATTGCCCTGTCTGATACCATTTGGGAGATTACCATATCCCTTGGCTGGGCTGCCTGCCAGGAAAACATGACTGAGAGGGCGATAAGAAGGGTGCTCTGCGGGGAAGGCGATGGTGTCACTGCTGACAGAGATGTTACCTCATCCCCTCTGAGTAAGCACTGTGTGGCCACCCCAAAACTGGAGCAGTGGCTTGGCATGGGGTGACACAAGGCGCCCTGGGGAGTGAGGGCAGGGTCACATTAGTCCTGCCACTGTGGATGAACATGTGACAAATATTGGATGGGATGAGGCAGGTGCTTGGGACGTGCTGCTGGGACATTTGCTCAGTCTCGCTGCAGACTGGGAGTGAGAAGTGTGGCTGTTCTTGGGTTGACAGCATGAAACCTCTGCCCATGCTCCGTACGGTGTTTCTGGGTGACGCAAGGCCCTTGTGGGGCACGGGGAAGAAAAAAACCCCATTGCTTAATATCACTTGATACTTACTAATAACAGATGCCTATATTCCCTTGATTTCAGTACTTTTTTTCAAAAATGATAAGAAAAACTCAGCAGAGAAACTCAGAATGTTCATCCCAGGCCTATTTGCAGTGCAGCACCCTAGCCAAGCAAAGATGAGCAAATACAAGGTGGGAAGACCCTGGCTTAAAAATATCCGTGCGACCTGCAACGATGCATCTTGTGTGGGTGAGTCCTGGTAGCCCTTAATTACGCACTCCCATGCTATTTTTGCACTGAGCTGCTGCCTCGTTCAGTGCTCAGGATGTGCCGTGCTCACTTAATGAGCAGCTAATCAGTGATGTTCTTTGGCTGCTTGCTGCCAAGCCCCACGGAGCTGGCCGGAGGACCTGACAGCCCTGACAGTAGAGGGATAGTCCTGCTCTGTCTCCAGGTGTAGGAAGGGCACTCTGATGTGCTCTGAATCTGCTCAGGGTTCAGCTGCTCTCATCCAAGACATCTCACCTGAACGCTGGCCAGTGGCCTTTTTTTTTTTTTTTTTTTTTTTTTTTTTTTTTTATTACATTCAAGCAGATGTTCATAGGAATCCAAAGGACAGTCCCACTCCAATGCTTGAATCTGCAGGTAATTTTCTTAAAAGAGAGAAACATCTTACGTTTCTCTACCCCTGTTCTTAGAAACGGCTGAATGATTTTGGCTGAAGGTTAAGCAGAAGTAGTACAAACCAGGGTAGAAAACTTCCGCCTGAGTTTTTCAAAGTTCACAATATTAAAAGCAAGATGATGCATCTTCTAATGGGAAGTTTGGGGTGATTTACTAACCCATCATGAAATTCCACCTAGAAGTTAAAACGCATACATCTCCATCATTCAATAACATTAACTGCTCCAAAGGAGAGAGTAGCTTAGCTCAGCTTACTGCCAAACAGAAATGGGAACACTTCAAAAGACCCAATTTCCAGATTAGACTCAGGGACGTTTCCCTTGTTCTTCCCCAAAAGCTCTTTTAAACAAACAGCCCATCAAAGATACCAGAAAATCATAGCATTTGGGGTTTTTTAGGGTCCCTGAAGAGTTCAGGAAATGAAAATAACTACAGAAATAACAATAAATCATGACCTCAGCCTGATGAGATGAAGGACAACAAGGAAATACTGAAATTAGAAATACCTACAGAAACACTTTCCATACCTGTTATGACCACACCAGTGCAGGGTCTTAGCTCAGAGGGCGAGGTTTTCACCACGACATTACCTAAGAAAAAGAAAAACGAATGAAAAGGGCAACTGATGCATTATAACTTCCCTGAATAAAGCCATGTCATCAGTGGCTCTAAAACTTGATAATACAAACCAACTTCTTCGCACACTTCCCAGCACATTGGATGTGGCCCGTGAGAGTCCTGCTGGTCTCCCTCATGCAACACATCATCTTCCTCATCCCCCATGTGATGTGGAAATGCAGAACCAACAGCAATACAGAAGATGCCTTGGACAACTTGAGGGATGCCAGTAGAACGTCTGCCAACAAAACCATCTTTTTTGTGATCCTCCACTGCACAGTGGAGATTGACCAACATTACGTCCACTGTGCCAGAGGCAAAACCCGAAGTTTTGACGGATATTCAAGATCCTTCAGAACTGTTTGGGGCAAAACATAAACAAAGCTGTGAGCCTTGCTTTGGACAGAGGTCTCTGGTGAGCCCGGGTAGAACTGGCTCGTGGAATTTCTGATTTATGGTACTATACCAACAGATTTTTGAACTGACCATTGTCATAATATATAAGTGGAGGTACTTTCCCCAGCAATGAAAAGCTGGTTTAGAGATTATCTTGATACCATCCCCTGAGCCCAACAGGCACATGGTACCCCTTAAATGGCTGCCAGGCTTTGACAGATTAAACAACCTGGATATGTTTATAGGACAAGTAGGACCATTTATGCAAAAGGTCAGGTTCCACGGGTGGGCTGTGGAGTGTCTCACTAGAGCACCTTTATAATTCAAAAGAAACAAAGATCATAGCGTTATAAATGCCAATCGCAGTAGCAGGGCTTGATCTGCTTCATTTTAAGGTTGGCATCAAAAATGACAGACCAATCTCTAGATGCACCTGCGTCTCTCCATTAGCAGGTGGCTGAGGGTGATGAGCACAGTAGATGCCTGCAGTTAACACCAAAGTTAGGGGAGATGAGTGCTGTGCCTCTACCTGGGGTCTGGTGTAGTCCTCCTCGGATGGAGGAAGGACGTTGCTTCCTCACTGTGCAAAGGAAGAGGTCAACCATCAGGCTGCAGCGGATGAAGACCAACCGTGTCACCGACTGCTCCTGCACCAGGCTTCATCCCCGTTGTCTTTGCCAAAACTCAGCCACTGCTGACTTGCAAAAAGCATCCAGAACAATCCTGTTTCATTGCCAGTCAGTCATGTCTGGACATAGCCTTGTCCTGGACTGGTTGCAAAGACAGATCAGGAGTAAAGTCCTTCCCCTTGGTGTAACTCTATCGCCTTGGGATCTCACCGAAGAAGTTGCCTTCATGTGACTACAAGGGAAGAGGCCACTGGGGGCAAGGGGCAGTGGCTCTGCAATACAGCAGGCGCCTGGAAAACTGGCATCCCCCGTGCCGCTGTGCTGTGCCATTGGCTCGAGAAGAGCTGACACATCGTTCAGGAGTCGCTGTCGGCGGCAGAACGACCTTCACTGACCTTGGCTCTGCGGATGATGTGGCTCCTGTCGGTTAGTCAGCACACCTGGAATCTGCGCTTGGACGCTTTGAGGCAAAAGCCGCCAAACTTGGTCTCTGTTTCTCCTGGATGAAGACCAAAGCTCAAAACCTGGCAGCAGGACAAGTCATGCAGAACATCCAAGTGAATAGCTGTTCTGTTGAGGGAGTTGAAGAATGTATTTATCTCAGCTTGGAGCAGAGCTCTCCAGGCAGGTGTTTGCTGGATGTGCTGTAGAGCAATGTCCTTGATGGGCTTGCTGATGAAGGTGTGGGGATAATACAAGTTGTAACTTGACTTGAAATCCAGCAGCAACAGACCTGCATCCAACTGTGCTACTATATATCTCCAAGAGAGAGAAGCTACTGAAGTGACTCACAGGTGCTCAAGGTATTTCATAGAAATTGTCAACATTGTTTTTCTGCTGTGTTAGAATGTGATTGGTTAATTGTGTGAAGTCAAGCACACTTCAGGATTTGGAAGGAGGCAGCATTATGCAGGCGTTGGAGCAATGATTCACACTCTTGCACATGTGGCATGTTTGGGTCAACCTACACAGTAGACCTCAGAATTCAGGCTGAGAAACTGGCCAGGCTAGACCCAGCCTAGCTGAGAAACTGTGCTCAAAAAAAAAAAAAAAAAAAAAAAAAAAAAAAAAAAAAAAAAAAAAAGAAGTCAGCAAGGTATCACCTCCCCTGGTCAAAGATCTGAGACAACGCCGTTCATGGACACTGCATCGTGGCCCCGTGGATCTGCCACCACAGCCACATCTCAGCGATGAGGGTGACATGACACGCTTAATGGACAAATAAAGAAGGTGGAGAACATTCGAGCAACAAGCCCATAACCCCAGCAGAAGGTAGTTCCAGGGCTAAGTCACGGTCAGAGGGAGGCTGCTGCTCTGGTGGCCGGCATGTGTGTCCACACTTTGAGAACATGCAGGTTCAGTTCCCTCCTCTGCTACAGGTTGCATGGGTGCCCTCTGGGGAGCAGTCCTGCGAAGTCAAGCTTCAGCATGGCTTTTGAGTCCACAGTAGGTCCTTCAAGTCTGAGAAATATACTTTGTTGCCCGCTGTGATAACAGAGAAAAGTATCTCAGAAGGGTCCAAGCAGCTAGCTTAAAGGAGGAACTCTGTGCGCTTCACTCAATCCACGTTCACGGCCCCAATTGCCTTTATAATGCACCAGGGTACATTGTTTTCTATTCCATGGATGGTTGGGGATGTAACTCCCTCCTTTATGTGACCTTCCTCCTTGCTACGCAGTGGTCCAGCATCTCCTTCAGGTTGGCCACAGTCAGTGCCGTCCTCTGCCGACTTTCCCCATGTCCCAGGGGCGTGAAGCTTCTTTGGCCGTTTCTCTGGAGGGTCCACTGTATCCCACCCAGCGGTGAAGCAGTCCTACCTTGCAAGTTGTGGCTAAGGCCCTTAGTCTCCCTTTGGCTCAGTTTCCCATGTGCAAAACAGGTCTTGGTATTTTCCTACCTCTGCAGAGCAGCATGAGGGTAAGTACATTAAAAGCTTGGATGTCGTTCAGGTCCTAGAGTACTGGGAGACATTGAAGTGACTTAAATAGATGGTTTAAAGCCAATTAAAGGAAAATATTTTCTCTGAATGTAGAGATAGAAACGATATAACAGGTCACCCAGTCCTGGTGTAGGGTTGTTCCGTTTATTTACTGGTCTTCAGCCTTGTCAAAGCATACATGCTGTGAGCAACTTCCAGTCCTTCCACCAGGAATTCAGCTTTTAACCTAAACACTTGCTCTCTTCATTTCACCCTTTTTATTCCCATTTATCCCCTTGGCAATCCATCTTAAAGCTTATTTCCAAGCTAATAACAGGCGAGTTACAGCAGCAATGAGATAACGTCACATTAAAGGGATGACTGTGCTAATACCTCTGTTTGGCCTCTGTTTGCTAATGCCTCTGTTTACCCATCGCCTGGATAAATTAAATGCTCTCAGGTGCCTGAGCTGATGCAGAACAGACTCCCTGCATGAGGTCCCCTCCTCTTTCACGCCTCTCTGCTTGGCCAGGGCACGCCTGTAGGGTTTTCATCCATCGTTGGGTGAGGCCAGTCTCCTCTGGGTTATGCTTTAAGGTGGAAAAAGTGTGATAAACACACGCAAAAGATAAATATTTGTTGGAACACTCCCTGCCCGGAAGCCTGGAGTGAAAACACAGCACTGACTTCTTAAAGTCAAGCCCTCACCTCGGTGGCTGGGTCCCTTGGGTGTTAAATCGCTCTTCAACTCAACCTGTTTATTCTCATTTGCCTTCTCATCTCATTTTTACTCTGACTGTACAGACACAAACTTATTTGTATTTCACGTCTTAACAAGTGGTGTTTTATTCAAAGCTCTCATAAGGTGTTTTTTGTTCATGGTGTCCCTGAGGGCTTCTGGCTTCAACAGCTGAGACGCTGCTCTTCCAGCACCATGAGATGCCGAACACTTTGCTGCATTGCTTCTTTGCAGGAGATGCTTTGCTTTTGCTCCAGTGACGTGCATCTTGCACCAAGGGATGAAAGCAAATAGGATATTTTCGTAGCTTTTCACTCTTGTAAAATTAATAAGCTCCCCAGCACTGCCTTGGGAAAGCATTAGCTCAAGACGCACAAGAACATACACACAGGCAAAACTTTTTGTTGCAAGGAAACCTTTTTCCAAGCCCCATCTGCACGTGTATTTCTGCCAATTACTACTTTGTTTAAGCCCTGGGTAGGACTGTTACCAAAATAGGCAAATCATTGCAATCTGCATCTGTTAGATGGGCTTTGATCGCAGTCACGGGGGGCACAGGACCAGAGGTGGGGGCAGGTTCTGAGCCTGGTGTAATATTTCTTGCTCCGTGCTGTAGGCTGGATTCCCCAGGGTGCCGCTTGGCAATGCTGAAGGGGTGAATATGCTCTGAGAATTCTTGGTGTGAGGAGCCCAATTCTGCTTCTGCTGCTCCCTTTTAGCCACATTTCTATTTTGTAAACATCAATCAGTCATGGGGCTTTTTTGTTTTAATCAAAATCTTTTCATGGCAGGCTGGAGCTCTTTGTGCCGCCTTAGAAATGCTGATGCTTTTATTACCAGAAAGCATTATTTTGAGTCACTCTCCTTCAGTAGGGCTTTTGAGAGAAAGCAGTCTTCGACCGCTAAAATGGAAATAATTCTTAAAAACAATTTGACTTGTCACCGTTTTCTTTGAACTCACTGATGACTTGATCCTTTTGCCTCTATTAGACCCACCCATTCCCTCACATCTTGCGAGGCATTTCCATCAGCTCTGGTGACAACAGCAGGTCCAGCTCCTGGCAATGACAGAATCTGGGGCTGGATGAGGCCACAGATTTCTTTGAGTTGGCTTTTCTAACACTGCCGATGCAGGCACTGCACGTTGGGAAGCTCAGCTCATTCCCCAGTCACACATTTATCTCAGAAATTATATTCTTCAGTCAAGCTCTAAATTCAATTCAAGCATACATCTTCACCAAAAGCTGCCCTTTGGCAAGTCCAAGCTGATTTTGGCCCTTGTCTGCGGCCACACAAGCCGAGTAGGAAGACATCCCATGGACTGGTGGAGCCGTTTGCTCTGTTCCTTCATCTGAAGTGATGTTCAGCCCGTGGGTCAGTCTGACGGTGATTGCTGTTGCCTCGTTGAACCCAGACAGTGTTTCTTTGCTGGGTGATTTTTGCTGTCGGTTCCTGTTGAAGAGCACATGCTCTTGCATTGATTGGTCCTGAGCGCTGAACAGCAAAGGGCAAGAGGGATCCAGGAGTCTCACTAATGCTCCAGCTCTGAGCATCAGCAATTAGTGGTAGAGCAGCACAACTCTGTGAAGAAGACAGGCTTGGCAATCTGCTCTCCATCCAAAGCCTCCCTGGCTGCCTTGCGTGCCATTTTATTCTGATTTACAATTTGTAAAGATGCAGCAACACAAAGGAACAAGACAGCTGTGGTGCTGCACAACACCAGGACAAGGCAACAGCCCTTGTCACAAGCACTCAGGACCCTCCTGAGTCACATCCTGTCCCCTGAGTCTGGTCTTGGCTGAGCACTGCCCAGGATGAAGGATTTGCATGCACATCCCACTGTTCATAGCCTGTCCTACAGGTCTTAGTGGATTGAGTACCAGTGGGCTGGCAGAGCTACCCGTAACAGCAGAGACGGTGTGAATGTGCAAAAGTAGTATTTGATTAATTAAGGCTTACAAAGCATGCTGAAGACCATAAAAGTCAGCAAGTGCAGGCAATTTAATATTTGCATGACACCCTGCTTCCCTTAGAATAATTCCTGTCACAATAAACTACAAGAAACCTCACGCTTTTAGGAACTGGCTTGTTGCCTCATTCCCTTGAGGGCGGTAACATGAGCACCCAAATACAGAGCAGGCACACAGGGTCCAGGTATGGGACCCAGCACATCCTCCCCACTCTGGAAACACCGTTTCTTGAATTCTCTACCTGAGATCCTTAACTCCAGGTGCTTGGTGCAGCCAGCTCAGGAAAGCCTGGGATGTGCCATGCCTCCCCTGGCAGGAGAGGAGTTGAAGTTGGTTGGAATCTGCTACGCCTCACACTTCCCTCCTGTGCTGTTCATTTTCCAGTGCAGCTTCCAAAAAAAAAAAAAAAAATCATTAGAGGACAGCGTGAGAATTTTGGGGACCATAACCAAGCCTGCTTCCTTACGTGGAGATGCAAGGGTGGATGTGGGAAAGGAGCAAACAGTCTCGCTGCCTGCTGTCACCATCTCTAGCCGACCATGCTGCCTTTGGTTTTCTTCCCTTTACCTCTGCCTGGAGAGCCAACCCTCAGATGTGGAAATTAAAGGCAGCTGGAGAGAAAGCAGCAGGCTGTGGGAGAGGGTGAGCATCCTGCCCACTGCTCCCTCGAGCTGAGCTCCTTGCCTGCACCATTCTCAGAAGCAAAACTCCAGCTCCCCAGCAGGCCTCCCAGCACGGACAGACCTCGCTGCTCGCAAAGCTGCACGGATGAGACTATGGATCTGGGGGAAAAAAAAAAAACAAAAACGTGTCTGAGAAAAAGAAGGCAGGTGGTTTCTGTCCTCCAGCCCTACATCTCCACCTCTTCCTCACTTCTCCCTTGTCTCCGTGCCCCTGCTTTGCAGGCTCCCACCATTACCCATGAGCACCCAGTGCTGCAGAGCATCTCCACTCTGTACGGAGCAAAGCTGCTAAAACCCTGCCCTGAGCATGGGCGATGAGACATCACCTGCTCTGCTATAGCTCCATCCCTCCCCATTGCTTTTTTCCTCAGCTTCTTGGGGAGGAGGGGAAGGTGGTTTGGTTTTTTTTTTCAGTTTAGCAGTTGAGGTGGCATCTCGGCTGGCCCGGCGCGGAAGGAAATAAAAGCACATCCAAAAATGAAGTCTCAAGGTCTCTAGCAAGGCCCCTAACAGCACTGCACCTGCTCTGTGCCACACGTGCCCAAGCTCTGCTGTCTATAGGATCCCAGGATGCATCTTCTTGTTTTCTGAACCATGAAGACCAGGAGAAGAGAAGAATTTTTTTTTTCCTGTTTTGCTCAACCTTGACCAGGGATGCTCTAACAGAGGTTTTGGGCACTCCCAAGCCATCCAGCATGCCCAACGAACAGGAAGGTGCTGGTTTCAGGATGCTTTGGCGCAGGACCCACGTTTGCCATGGTTTTTCTCTTCCCTGGGCACAGTGGTAACAACGAGGGTGTTGGAAGTAGGCTGAGGTTTCCTAGTGACTAATACGTTTTTTGAGGTCTGACCATCCTCTGTCCCTTCTCAGCAGCTCCGGCTGGTGAAGGAGGAGAAGGAAGGGCTGTTGTGCTTCGTTTGCAAGCGGCACCTCCTTGGGCCACCGGATAAATGTGCTTTACCCAGGAGAGGGGCTGTTAAGGCTGCAGAAGGGCTGACTGCCTGCCTCAGGGAGCAGGCAGGTGCAGCAGCCGTGTGCCCAAACATCCACGGCCGCCGTCGCAATCCCCACGTACCCAGCCTGGGACAAATCTGGGGCAAACCCAAGGTCACACCCAAACCACAGGCATTGCTTTGCCCCTCTGCCCCTAACAGCACTGGATGCCCCCAGTTATGCCTCATCCTCTGCCTTTTGCATCCCCCACCAGCCCCGCTCCTTGCAGCGAGGATTTTTATTTTCCAGCCTAACCTTTGTCTCGTTGAGCCAGTGAGTCATCTCACTCATTAGCTGAACTTTGAATATCTCTTTATCCGCTGGATCCCTTTCAAGCTCGTTCCCTGGCAGCGGAAGCGCCTGCTTGCCTTCACTCTGCTCTGGATTGCAGAAGAACCGCCTGCATTGCTCCTGCAGCGGCATCTGTCTCCCCAGCTAAGGCACGCTAATAAAATCAGAGGGGAGCGGGGATGGATTTCAGCCCGGGCATGCCTTCCCGTGCCCCAGGGGTTAATTGCTAGGAGGCAGCCCTGACCATTGAGTAAACCCCCCAGATTTTTGGCTGGTGTCCGGCCCCTGTTCTTCCACCCATCGCCTCTGTTATTGCTGCAGTTTGTGTTTGCAAAGCAACAAGGACACTCTGCAGCCTCTCTCAGAGCTGTCTGTGCTCCTAGCCAGCTGCCCACAGAGCCCGACAAGAGCTACCTCGAGGACCAGTCTCCTCGCAGCCTTCTCCAGAAGGTCCGAATCCTTCCTTAGTTGCCTTCTCTGCTTTTTTTCCCCCCTCACTCCATGCACAGACCTACCAGAGAGCAGGGATGGCCACGTGGCGGAGGAGAGGAAATTTCAGCTCTTGTGGCTGAAGGGCCAATCTCAGGGGAAGAGCAGGAGAGGGTATAGGTCAGGTGTGATGGGGCATGGATGAGTTAAAGGTTTTTAAAGCAGGTCGGAGCAATGTAGATGACCTCAAATCACTGCTCCTGATGTGCTCCCGGCTGCTTCAGCGTGGGTGAAGGCTCCAGGAGCCTCTCACCTCATCAAATAAGAGGGAGGATTCTCAGTCAGAAGGAGAAACCCCTTCCCCACTGCTCCCTTGAAGGTGAACAGGAGCTGACTTCATCTCCTGGAGAAGACCAGCAGCCTCCTCCATGACCCTGCTGCCTTTCAGCTGGCACATTTTGCCACCATTTTTTTGTTTTTTCTGGTCTCATCATTCAGCAGCGCTAATTGCCTTTCCAAATTGCTGGGCATGTGACCGAGAGCATCTCCTTTGGCACCTCAGCTCTCCTGTGCCTGCTTACGTGCACACCGGTAATTTGTGTCTCTCCAAGCCGGGGAGCTGGAGAGCTCTTCCCCACGAGGAGCTGATGATTCACGTCCCCAGAAAAGGGAATCAATAAAGCATGACTAAGGCAGCCCTACATCAGGATGGTGATTAGAGACTGCCTCCGCAGCTTTGTCCGGAGTGGCAATTTACTGATTGTCTTTACGATTTTTGTCTTGTAGGGTCTTTGCCAGGCTTCCAGCAGCCCTTTTTATTTATTCATTTATTTTTGACTCCGGTGTTTTGCAGGGTTTGGATGTGCTGCCTTGCGCTTTCTGAGGATGAGGAGTTGTGCCGACCTACAAATTTCTCGGCAATCCATCAAGAACGAGAATTGACACTGCCCTAAACCAGCCCCAAACAGAGAGATGGGTGTTATTTATCACTGCTATGGGGCTGCTTGGGAATTGCCTGCCCACGAAAACACTTTGGGGCAGAAGACTTCTTGAGAGCTTTTGATTTATGAACTCGCCACCAAATGTGCCGAACACACGGACAAGATAAGTGCACACTGGACATGAAACTATACTATCTGCAGCCCGCCGTTCACAAGAAGGTAAATTAATGCTTGGCCACGAGACACAGGATCCTTTACACCTTTTGCAGGCCAGGTCCCAGGAGTATACGTACACACAGGTACTCCACAGCCTGAAGTTCACCTCTCATGCGGTTTCATGCTGTTCCTCAGTGCTTCTCCGATTCACCCTGTGTGGAAACCTTCTAGGAGCAACGTGTGGATGCAGGGATGTGCCTGGTCACCAAACCAGCCCCAGTCCTAATGGCTCCGGGAGCATTTCTCCGGCAGCTGTGACATCCGAGCATGGTCTGGGAAGGGTTTCTCTTTGCGAGGTCATTTTGTGCTGGATCATTTCCCCAGCTCAGGTCATTGCACAGTGCCACGGCAGTGAAGCAAGGGATTTGGGGACTGTATAATAGGGTATGGCAGCCTTAGTGACAGGTAATGTGAGGATGGGTCTTGGAGATACTGGCTGGTGTAGGAGACATCAGGAAAAGTCTTCTTGTGAGGAGGTGCTGCTTGGAAGACCCTCCGTGAGGCTCCTGAAGGGGGGGCACAGAGATGGCACTTGTTGTTTCAAGGCATTTTGTGAGCATCCGGGCTCCAGAAACACCACGGGGAGTGGAGACCCTTCTTGAAACAGTCTTCAAAGGCTGCAGAGGTGATGACAGGGAAGAGGAACGCCAGGAAGGAAGAGGCACTTCCCCGTGCCCATGCCAGGAGGATGCAGCACATAATTCCTGGCACAGAGGTTGCAGTTTCCACAGCAGTCCCTGAGGCTCAGCCTGACCTCCCTTACCATGGGGAACTAAAATGTGTCTCTAATCTATCTGCTTGTGGTACCCAGGTGATGCCTAAATGGGAGAAAATGCTCCTGGGATGGATGAGCACAGGAGGACTGGGACAGGCCTTAGCTTAGACACTGGATTTAGGATCTGCCTCATCCCATCCCCAGTCCAGCATGGTCCCACTTACCCAAAAGAGCTGCATCAGCATCCCAAAAGGGTAGATTTCTCCCTGCAGTCCTTCAGATGTGTCTAAACTCCATCGGCTCCTCCATCAACGGTGCATGGGGCTGCCTCCAGGGGGCAAGCCAGGATGCTTAAATTAGCTATAGGGAACCTGTACAGGTGACTTCAGTCTGTCCAGGACCGGCCAGGTATCCCCAGCAGAGACCGAGTCTCCCTGCTCTGCTCAGTCTGTTGGAGCCCCCAGCTCTATGGTGTGCTCTGGGAGAAAGCATCTCCCTACCTGGGCATCTCCCGCCAGGTAAATAAGCAAGTAGAGGAGGTAATGGCAGTGCTGAAGCACGTTGCTGATGGACACCCGGGGTTTTGATGGCCTCAATCCGTCCCCCTCCCAGTTGCATGGGTGCTCTTCCAACAAAAATGAAAATAAAAGCCACATCCCAGCCACGTTATCACAGGTGTGGTAGCGCTGGTGCACCCGGAATTTGCTTTCTTGAGTGGGGACACGCTTTGGCTTAATTGTCCTGGTCCTGGCTCCAGGTCCTGCTGGGGATGGCAATGCCACGGGCGAGGGTCTCGCTGGGGATGGTGATGCTGCAGGAGAGGGTCCCACTGAAGACGGTGATGCCGTGGGCAAGGGTCCCACTGGGGACGCCACTGTCCCTGGCGCTGCTGCCCACTGCTCGGACGCAGGTCCTCATCCCAGCCTGCCTGCGAGGCTCCCGTTCCTGGTTGCTTCCCAAAACCCAGTCAGATGACAGGGTTATTTACTAAGGCTGGCAGGAAGGAAAGGCCATAAATTCCCCAGATATAACGGCTGAGTCAGAGAACGAGGCGGCCGCGGCCAATTCCAGCATGGCCTGAAAGAGCAGCTTAAAGGGAGGGGACAGGGTCAGCTGTGGCTCGTGCTGTCCCCCCCTAACCCGAGAGGCTAAGAGGGACGAGGAGGTATCAGACAGCAGGTCCCGCCAGCTCCCAGCGGTCCCAGAGCTGCTTTCCCTGGGCAGGCCACCCTGCATTTGCTTCCCGTGCTGGGAGGCAGCAGTTTTCTTTGGTCTCCTGCCCTGCTCGAGGATCATGGTTTGGTTGAAAGGCCTTGCAGACAGCCTGCCCTTCCACCCCAGGGATCACTGCTTCTCTGGCAGGAGAGCAAAAGGTTCAGCCTTCGGGGCTGAAGACCACGTATTATCTTCTGCAGGGTTTTTGCAACCCCTTGGGTTTGTTTTTTTTTTTTAAAGAAAATAATTGCACATTCCTAAAATTAGCCCTGATGCGCTGCAAAAGCAAAATCAACACATTTCATTAAGAAAAAAAAAAAAAAACCCCGCCATAAGGAGACATTTGGATCCATTCACATGCATTTCTTTTTCCTCTGTTTGTTTGGTTGTTTGGGAGCAAATTCTCTAGCAGGCTTCAAGCAGCCACAAACCAAACCGGATAAATATTGTCTCTCCAGAAGGCTTTACCCCATGCTGCCTGCTCCCGCCCCTCGCAGCGTATGGCCTCCACAGTTGACCCACCCAGACCCCAACCCTGGTAATTTTGCTCCTGGTTCCCTCACCAGTCGCTGCATCCATTATTTCTGCTCTCTCCGGGTTTCTCCCTGCTCCATCTCGGGGGCACTCTAGACTTCCCTGGAAGGATTTCCAGTGGGTCATGATGGAGGGTCCTACACTTTTTGATGCCCACCCCCCATTTAAGGCTTTACAAAAGCTCTGGGAATTGAAAAATGCACCACTTGAGAACCACACCCCACCACATCTCCAGACCTCTCGGGTGCCACCGTTGTATTGACCTCCACTCTTCAGTCCTCCTGTTCCTGGTGTGGGGCTGGTGTCTCACACACCAGCACCACGGTGCTGCAGCCCCAGGGACAACTGGTGATGTTCCACCTGGGGCATCTTCCACAGGCAGACACAGCTGGGAGAGAGGACAGGGGGTAGAAACCTCAGGTGAAAACAGCCCGTCTCCTGCTCTCTTCCTCCTCTCCCTTCAGCCTCAACCCCCAGCAGGTCCTGAGCAGGTTGACAGATGAAGGTCTTGCCTTCCCATCGCTGCTCCTGGCTTCCTCACTGAGGGTGACACTCTTCCCTTCGCCAGCCTGATTTCCTTGCACCACTGAGCTTTATCTGCAAGGAAAGAAAAAAAGTCATGAAATCAGCCCCAGCAATAGCCCGTGTCCTTCCAGCCTGCTTAGGGAAGACACGAATGGTCCCAGGTCTCTGTCCTCCGCTGCCCCCACTCTCCTGACAGCCAGGAGAGCTCAGCTCAGTGCGCCAGGGACACGGCTTATGCTACCCGAGCAATTCACGGCTGTTGCTCAAGACCTCACGGATGGAAAGGTCTTGAGCAACAGCCGTGAATCGCCCAAGTAGCGTAAAGAGAAGGCGGTCAGGGAGCATTTTAGGTGCCAGGGGAGCGTGTAGGCAAGCACAGACCTGGGAGATTTCTGGTGAAACTAGTTTAAGCCACGCGAGCGAGTTGGGGAACTGAAGGTGACGTAGAGATGGGACACACATGCGAAGGCACAACGCTGTTCTCAGGTGGGCTGCTCATCACCAGCCTGTCCAAGTGGTTTTTGTTGCAGGTGGGAAGGAAACAGGTAGTAAACCTGGAGAAGGCAGCTGTGTGCACCGGGGGACAGAGCTGCCCTGTTTGCTCCAGAAACATTTCGCTAAATATCAAACCAGCTAAGGATGAGGAGGGCTGGGTCTGCAGAAATACCTGTGAAAGACACCCGTAAGTATATTTGGAGGGTTAAAAAGAGACTGAGTGGGCTAAGTGGTGAGTAATGAAGATGTCACTCAACAAGATGAGATGTTTCAGTGTATTCAAAACCGCTTTACATAGGATGGAAATTTCCAGGTGTTTGGAACAAAACCAGAGAAAACCCTTTATTATTTACCAAACTGCTTCAAATTTACTATTCTCATTTTATACAGGAAGACATCGTCCTTCCAGATCATTAGCAAAGACGTTAATGAAACTTGATCTTTAGCCCTGACTCTTGTTCCACCCTGATAAATGTGCCTTGCTCGATGTAGCACACTCTTGTTTAGGATTACTTACTGCATTTCAATGTGTTTTCAGTTTGTACAAACCGCATTTCAGACCAATGCATTTTTTTTCTAATTTTTTTATTTCCTAAGACAAAGAAGCAAAATACATTAGTCAAAATAAAAACACATGTTCATAAAGGCTGTGCTGTCTTTATCCTCTGGCTGTGCCATTCTCTAACAGCATTCCTCTTCGCACCAAAAAGAGCTCGAAAAGAAGAAAACCTGGCAGTTTTCTGTGCCCATCATCCCTTGAGTCTGACTCTTGTCTCATGGTAATTTTATTCCTCATCTGGCTTCTGCAAAATTTCTCCCCATGGACACTATTGTGTGGACAGAACCGAGCTCTAAATATTTCATCATGATTTTTTCTTAAATATTCATTCTATTATTTTTATAGGCTGGTGATTGCCAGAATTATATTCTCCCGTCTTTTTCTAAAATCACCACCACATTTCCTTTCTTCTGCCTCTCAGGATCATATTGTCCAAGATTTTAAAAGGTAGCCACCCAAGGATCAATATGTTTATTACCTAATCCCCTTATTAGCACCTGAGAATGAGTACTGGATGATGTCTGCAACATACACAGATCGATTTCTTAAATATAAAATTTCTCAAGAACCGTTTTGTGTTTGGTGTTGTGTTTTGTTTTTTTTTGTTTTTTGTTTTTTGTTTTTTTTTTGTTTTTTTTTTTTTTTTTTTTTTTTTTTTTTTTTTTTTTTTTTT
>NW_020799092.1:78731758-78743184 GCF_003259725.1 Athene cunicularia
CCAGCGCCAGGCCCCGAGGGAATGGCCTCAAGCTGCCCAGGGCAGGGTCAGGCTGGCTCTGAGGAAGGATTTCTGTGCAGAAGGGGCTGTTGGGCGTTGGAATGGGCTGCCCAGGGCAGGGGGGAGTCCCCGGGATCCCTGGAGGGGTTGAAGAGTCGGGCTGAGCCAGCGCTGAGGGATCTGGGGGAGTTGGGAACTGTCAATGTTAGGTCAGTGGTTGGACCGGATGACCTTCAAGGTCTTTTCCAACCTAGATGATTCTGTGATTCTGTAACTCATCACACGGGTGCATGTGGCAGACTCTTGCATTGGGATGAGCAGCTGAGTTGGAAAGTAGAGGAGAAGGGGTGGAGGATTATCTGGAAAAATATGAAAGCTCAGTGCTGTCTCGGAGCAGGAAGACAGCAGGACCCAGTCCTTTTAGGGAGGCTGGGGTTGTCCTTCAGGCTTACAGCTGGAGCTGCCTAGCGCTGACGCTGCGGCCGATGGTGCCAATTAGCCACGGCTCCTTTTCAAAGCATCAAGCCATCCTCGAGCTCCAAGGAGCTGGCGACTCAACCTCATGCCATGCAGCTGTAACCAGCTGTGACAGCTTTGATTTCTCCTGCTCTTGCCTTGCTGCCTCCAGGCTCTGCTACAGCACCCGGAGGAACTGGCCCTTGCTGACAGCTTTGTCACCTTGGCTGCCTGCAGCTCCGTGCCCCGATGAGAGTGAGGGCTGCTCCCAAAATAGCAGCGAGGCTCCTGGCTTTGGGTCAGACGTCCCCTGTGCTGGCCCTGTTGTGGGGATCGCAATTTGTACTGGCATTGCTGCACTCACTGTCCAGACGTTCATCTCCGGAAAGGGGGAAAGGAGGAAAGTTTCAAGTGCAGAAGCATTTTGGGTGCCCCGTCTTACGCCTGAAGCATCACCCCGTTCTGTGGAAAGCACAAAGAAGAAACCATCCTACTTTAATTACTGTCGTGATTAAACCAAGAATCCGCGGTGATTTAGTATCAGATTGCAGCCCTGCCATGGCGAATAATTGCTAAATCACACGGACTTGATGGTCATCACCTTGCAGGGCCGACGGGAGCGATGGCGCCAGCCCGTGAGCCTGCGTTCCCCTGCAGGCTGGATCTCGTGTGTTTTAGCTTTCAGGCCTGTGTTCTTCCCCAAGACCAGGCTCCAAAGGGATTTCTCCGAAAGCGACTCAGAAGCGGGGTGTGATTTTGACTGTGTGCACCCAGCAGATCCTGGTGTACGACGTGCGCGAGCTAATGCAAAGCCCTTGAAGGTCTTACTCTGTTATCTGCTTATGGTGTAGCTAGAGGAGACTAAGCAGTGAGGGAAGGTCACTGGCTTAGGGGATCCTGGGGCTGGCAGGGACAAGCCTGGAGGTTCACTCACCCCCACCCTGGCCACAGCTCTGCAGAAGCCATCCCTGGGGGGAACCACCAGAAATCACTCAGGGCAGGATCTCTACAGCCTTCTTCTGATCAAAGGAGACATTTCCCATGGAAATACCCCGGACAAACCCCAAACACCTCATCCCTCCTCCTTACAAACTCAGCCAGGGCCGGGATGCTTTATTATCTTTCAAATCACAGCGATTCGCCTTTCCTCTCCCAACTCCATGACAATAGTTGGTGTTTAGAGGGCATTTTTTTCCTTACCTTTACTCCCCCGCCAGGGATCTCTGTTTCTTGTGGTTTATCCAGAGAGAAACTGAAGCAGAGAGACAAGGTAAGTTCATTTTTCATGCTAGAGCTCTCAAGGAGTTGTGGCTCCTCTGGATCTCCTCCCTTGCCAGCCTGCCAGGACTGAAACTGCCGCGGAACAGAAAACAGATATTTGGGCAGAACTCTCCCCAAAAAAACAGTTAAATCCTCAGTTTCAAAGACTTCCCACCCCCCCTGCCCTGGGCAAGCCACCGAGTTTATTAGTGAGTCAGAACTAATGACACCACTTAGCAGAGTGAGGGTGCAGAAAGGAAAATATTGCTTAGCAGCAGCTAAAACCCCGACACGCTCCTATTGACCATGAATTTCTGAACCTGCTCCTTCTTCGAGCGCTTTATCAACATGTTCACAGTTGCTGTTTATTTGGGAGAATTATTTAGCAGCAAAAGCTCTCCTAGTGGTGTTTTGACATCTGCCTCTCCTTCAAGAAGTTCGCATCTGAGATGCAGATGTGCCGGCTGCGACCTGCTGCCTGCAGCGGTGGAATTGTGGAGGGAGGTTCAGATGAAACAGTTTTGATGTGTAGAGCCCTGGGGCCCAATGTACCCCACCTGTATTCTCCGGGCTGTAACAACACTGTTATTTGTACTGAAATCAGCGGTAAAAGTTTTCATCGAGTCTCACTACGCTGAATCAAGGCCTACAGATGGCACCGAGCCGAAATATGATTGATGATTTTGCAAGCGCAAGCCAAAGGTGGGTGGAAAACGCATCTTGGAAACCAGCTTGGTAGCACTTTGATGCCTTCTGAAGTCTTAACCAGAATGTGAAAACGTACCTGGCATTTTGCAGCTGTAAATATGGTCTTCACAGCCACATACAGCACTTCCAGCTGCACAGATGCTACTTATCTTTGTGTTCTCCTGGAACAAAACCTTGCTTTATTTTTCTCACTTCCAAAATAAACTTCCTTTTCTGCACTCCCACAGAGAATCGCCACCGGGAAGAAAAGCTGTGCAGAGTTTTCTATCCAGCAGATTGCCTCTCTGTTCCCTCTACCCTGAGAACCTGAAAGCAGAGAAGGGCTACCGTTTACAGAAAACCAAAGAGCATTTAAAGATGCCTTGTTTCTAAATACATCCATTTCTGACTGAAAGAAGCTGAGCTAGTCGCACTGAAGGAGCTAATTAAAATGTAAACAGCATCGCTTTTAATTGCTAGCGCTAAAAATTGTCATTATTTATTTTAAAAGTCAAGGTGCATAAGAATATGTGTTTAATTGCAAAAAAGAAGGAGGAGGTGAATTTTAAACGTACTTTGGAGATGCTGCAGTCTTGAGCTCTGGCTGCTTGCTTCCCTGAGAAAATTGCAGTGGGCTTTTTTTCACCCTGCAAATCCTTCGATGCAGACACACAGTTCGATTTTTTTCCCCCCCTTCTCTTTTAATGCATCTGTTTGTTTGTTTGGCTTTTTTTTTTTTTTTTTTTTTTTTTTTTTTTTTTTTTTCCCCCAAAAATCCTGTTTCCCATCTTCTGCAATTCTCGCTCTTGGAGGAGTCTGGAAATCAGTCCAACACTTCCAGATCAGTCATTATTGGATGTTTTTCTGTTCACGCTGTTAAATGGCTCGATTGTGTGTAATTAGTTAAAGATGTGAAGTGCCGACTAAGTGCTAAGTAATGTTACATAAGTGTAATGTATGGCAGACACACTGTGCCACAAAAAGCATAATACTATTTTGCACTTAACTAGCACCTTTTACCCCAGGTTGGCAGAGCTCCTGACTATCCCTGCTGGAGGTTGTCAGCACCCCGGAAAATTAGGTTATTGTTTTAATATGCATTTACAGCTGACAAAACTGAGGCACAGAGCAGTTAAGTGCCTTGTCCCCATTCCTCTGGTGACTCAGCAGCTGAGGGACATCCCAAGTCCCACCGCTGGCTCTGGTTAGGGGTGACGCTCCGTTGCCACGCTCACTGTTGGCAAAACCCAGGGGTCACAGCCCAGGGACAAGCTGGGAGCAGAGGGGGAGGATGTTTGAAGACGCTGCAGCCCGCCGGTGCATGGGGAAAGGACCACGGGGTCGGTGCGTGGTTGTAGGTGTGCTCAGACAAGTGGCTTGTGCCCTCAGAGAGGCTCCTGTCCTAGTGAAGGATCGAGATCCCACCTCTTGCCTCTCCTTGGTCAACCTCTTGTTAGAAAGATCCATTTCCTTTGAAGGTGGCAGGCTTCTGCTTCCAGCAATGCATTTTTGTAGGGCTTGCTACACTGAGGAGGGAAAGGAAGAGCAGCTTCACCTCTTGCTCCTGAGCTCACATCCATGGATACACATGGGACAAAGCTGCCCGTTAACTCGAGGACTTTCTGCTTGTGAAACCCAATCAGCCATGCAGTGAGACAGCACAGGTCGGGACGTGGTTGGACATGGCAGTCCACTACTCTGTGCCTAAAGTCACCAGCCAGAGCTGGAACTGGCCACCTAGATGGGACACTGGTCCAGACCCAGCCAGATTGGCTCCGGAGGGCTTTGGGCAGGGTGTGCATCATCCCTGCTAGCTAGGGACCCCCGCTCTGTCCCCTCTTGCAGCATCACTGTGTTCTTCCCCTTCCTTTTTCTGGCAAGCAGAGTCCTTGCAGACTCTCCCTCCCTCCCCGGGGGCGTTTTCTCCAGGCCTTGAATTGCTGTTGTAACTGTGCCCTCCTCGGATTTTTAACATCCTCTGGAAAATTTAATTTCACACCGTATTTGTATGTTTAACAAAAATAATTCCAAACACCAAAAACAAGCCATGCCCCGACTGGCATTACGTAGCATTTGTGATAATTGGATTCTCGGAAAGCCAAGCACTTTCTGGGTTTTAATGAGATTCAAACTTTAATTACTGCGTCCCTTTCCCAGGCATGCAGTGGAAGCAGGGAGGAAAATGACCATAATCAGGTCTTCAGCATGTTGCAAGAGGTGGCCTCGATGGATCGCGTTTTGGTTCCTTAATGAGGGGCCATTCTTGCCACGCTCAGTTGGAAAGCCAGTTTCTCTTGCGTCGTGGCCTACATTTACATCCCTTAGGATTTTGGCCACAAACCACTGCTGCATCTTCTCAGAAGAAGGCACTTCTCCACAGATGGAAAGCCAGCAGAGATGGACCTGCAGGACAGGGAGACGAGAACGTGTTGGGGGCTGGCGCAGACTTTCATTAAGGTCTTGATAATGAGTGATACAACACAGGGTGGTGCCCAGGGATGTCCCTGCAGGACCACCATCACCTTCCCGTAAGCCCCTTGCACGGCTCTTCTCCTCCTGCGCCGTGCAGATCCCAGGGAAATCTTGCCTGTAAGGCTGGGATGACTCATTTGCTGGCTTTCTCACTTCCCCGCCTCCATCCCGGAGGATGCGGTGTTTTGCCGAGTCTTATCTGCACTGAGGTTGGAGGAGGCAGATGAATGCAGTGGTTTCATGTCTGCAGAGGGATGGGCTCATTAACAGAAACACTTTAACTTTATCTGGGAGGAATCAAGATACCGCGTGGTCATCTGAGAGGACCTTTAAATTGCAGCGTTCAGCCTGTGTGACGATGTTCAGATCCAAGCCAAGAGAAATTAATTACAAAAGAAAGGGCTTTGTTAGACACGGCATCAAATGCTTCATAGAGTTGCTATATTGCCTTAAGGTGTTCCCACATCCACTCATTTTGTAGACTGATAAGAAATCTTTCCATCTATGTGTTTCTGATAGCCCCACACCTTGACTTTTGTTACTCCATGATTCTTTAGATGGTCAAAGATTTAAATCACGCCCTGCCCTTCCCCTTGGTGTATTCGGACCAAAGTCTGAATTGCCAGGTAAAAATTTCCAAGATTGCTCTTCTTTCCGTTTCCTGACCTCTTTTCCAAGTTGCTAGCTATCACCCTGGTTTTCCATCACTTAAAAAAGGTCACTGCTGTTGCTTCTTTCCTCTCTCAGCAGTCTGAGTACACGCTGTCCTTGCCTAATACATGCAAGGATTTTCTTAGAATTACCTTCTTTTTAATCGCTAGCTGGTTTTGTATTCAGTCATGTACTCTAGATGCCTACACAGCGAGACGTGACTGCTTCTTGCTGGCAGCAGGGGAAGCCAAGGTCTAAGCGGGCAGGAGCAGTGGGTGGCTTGAATCACTCTTGACATGAGACACCCCAGCAGTCACCGTGGGCAGGCCTCGCACCTCCAGTCTGCCCGTGGCTGTGATCTCCACCAGTTCCAGTCACTGCTCACGCCACTTTCTCTGTTGGCTGAATGTTGGCAACTCAGCCAGTTTAGGAGGAAACCCTTCCTCATGGCCAAGGGGCTGCACGGGGAGCTGGAGCAGGTGCTTGGGGTGAAGGAGCTCAGTGCTGCGAGGGGAAAGCCTTACACAGGGCTCAGAGCCCCCCTGGGATGTGCTTTTTGAGAACATCCCCTCCAACATTGCCCAAGTGATGTCAGGCAGAGCAGGTATGCATCTTGCAGCCCTACTCCTCCAGAGATAGACCTGTCTCTCTGGTACTTCTTGGTCTGGCATTTTTGCTGTCCTGCTGGAGGAGGCAAGGTTGTTCTGCCTCCTCTGGGCTCATTTTTAGGGCTCTGCAGCAGGCATGGGTGGTAGGTGCTCCTCAGACATCCAGGACAAGCAGGGAGTTGGGAACTGTGAGCAAATCTGTAACTTTGGGGTGCATGTAGGGACACATTTGGTGAGGTTACCGCACACCCTTGAGCTTCTTCCAGGTTTGCATGGAGCCAGATTCCCCATCTTTGACAGAAATGACTGGATTCATGGCAAGGGGCAGAAATAAGGGTCTTGGGGAAGATAAAAAGGGTGAACTGGAGGGCTCCCATGGGCTCAGAGCCTCACCTTGCAGAAGGGCACAGGCAGCCTTAGGCCCCATTGAGACAAATCCCAGGAACAAAGTGCCCGCATAAAGGCTCTTACCCTGGGGCTTATGCAAAGCAAACTCCTCTCCCTGCAGTGACCAAGGACCTTGAATTTCCTGCACGTTGTCTGGACAAGCATGAACACATCAGTAGGTAATGCGGGATGACCTGTGCTATGTCTCCAGACTGGACAAGGGCAAGGTGCTTCCTGCAGCTGTCCATCCTGTTATACCCAGGACCGGGAGAAATTGGAATCTGCTTGGTTTGTGGCATGCAGCACCAGTTCAGGACACGATATGAATGTTGTCCTGTGTTCCAGTATAAACCAGCAAGGGAAAACCCGTGCTAGATGGAGTTAGGAGGGAGCTTGTTTTATTCCAGCATGCATTGGGCTGATACTCTCTGGACTGTGCTTTTCCAGGTGCCCATGTTGAAGGACACGATGAGTTGGGTCATTCTCCTGTCTCTCTTCTCTGGTTTTGGGTAGGGTATCCTCCTCCTCTGGCACATCTGGAGGAGGACCCCTCACTTTGAGCTATGTGGGGAGGCCCCTGGGCCCCACAGCCAATCCATGGATGTGGGAGCAGGTTGGGAAAGCAGCATGGATGGCACTCACGCAGCCCACAAACCTCTGAGCTCTGGCTGCCAAGCCCACACAGATGACTGCCCGTAAGCACGAGTCCATCCCAAGCCTTCAGCAGTCACAGGACTGTTGTCTCTCTCCTCTTCCCAGGAAGCAGATTGCAAAACCATGTAACCGCAGAGACTAGCAGTGTCTGAACGGGCTCAGGCACCAGTCCATGCCCATCTGTGGCTCCTGGGAAATTGTCTCCTACAGGGTGGGAGAAGCTGAGCTTGGTGAGAAACAAAGCCTCCTGCTGGGTACACTGACCTTCTGTCTGCTCAGAAAATGGAAACGTTGTCCTGCAATGGACTGAAAACTTCCGGATCTATAGGAAAAACCAGTCACATCCCATGTGTCACCCCAACCTCCCCAAAACAGCCTTTTGGGGAGGGCAGCTCTTAGTGTGTGGCTCTGAACAGTACAGAGGAGGCTACTGGGGTTGATTTGCTGCTGGGGCAACCTCTGGAAAAAAAAAAAAAGTGCAACTTGAGATCCCCTGAATGACTTGCACTGAGAGAATATGCTTATTCCTTCACATAATATTACTTCTCTCTTTGGTGGAAGGAAAATTCATCCCTCTTCAGTGCATTCCCCTTATTTTCCACTTGAGCCTGAGTGATGAAGAGGGTCTTAAGTGGAGCATCTAGCCATGGTCTGAAGGGTGATCTTGATGAATAGGTACACCCTTCCCCAAGCCCTGCCCTTCCCAGAACTGCTGCCAGTATTTCCACCTACTTAGTACAAAACCAGGAATAGACACAACAGGAAGCGATTCTCTAGAATGAAGCAGCCTCGCGGAGAGTTCAGAGACTGGGCACAACCTCTCCCCGGGGAGCGCTGGGATGGGGCAGTGGGTTTGGCACAGTCTGTCTTACAGAGGGCAAGGCACCACGACAGCGTGTCTGCAGAGTTTCATTTCATCAGGCATGGCAAGTGAAAGGATGCTCTCCTTTTCCGGAAGTCAGGCGTCGCTCCTCCTTAGAGACTTCTCTGCAAAGATGGGGAATGCAAGTGGTGGAGAGAATCAGTTCCAGGTTATCCATGGTTTTTCCTCTCCCTGCTCCTGGCTGTGGAGATCCTGAGTCAGATGTCTGTGCAGGGTGCAGAGCAGTTGGCAGAAGCTGCTGAGACCGTTTGCGGCTGGCTAACCACCGCCAGGGAAAAAGAGAAGGGAGTTGGCATCATCTCCGCGTGGCCTGTGGCTGGACACTCAACAGGAAACAGGGAGAGCCCAGCAACCTCACTGCTAAAGCCATCTTCTGCACGGATCAAAGCATGAGACTGTCTCCAGGATGAGAAAATAAGTAGAGAGCGTGAGAAACAGCGGCTCGTTTATTAAAGAAGCAGAGGGAGAATGTGCTTCCCTAGCTTGGCCAGAAAGTGAAAGAGCCAGGCTTGCAGAGGTGGAATGGCAGATCACAGCAGCGCTACCAGTAGGGCACTGGGACAGCACTGATACTTTAATAATTTTCATATACAACAAGAAGAGGTTAAAAATATTTGTTTGCAAATCCAGAGCATAATTAGTAGTGAGTCACAGAAAGCGTTGTTCCAGCTACTGTAAAAACAAGGTGGTGCTGAAGGGTTTGCTGGTCATTTGAAAGAGTCGAGAGCTTCAGCCCAAGATTCCTTCCTTAATTGCACCACTCTTGGCCACTCGCTCTAAATTAAGCAGACAGGAACACAAGAGAGCTAATGCAGTGCTCTGAAAGGCAAACTATTAACCAAAGTGTCTCTCAGATATTTAACTTCAAGGAGGCATGATTGAAATCTCATCAATTATGATCAGCGGACACGAAAAGGGCTTGAAGTTCATCCATAATGTAATTTGCAGAATAATAAAAATTAAAGATGTGAAACCTATTTTAGGTTGAGTCTACTTCAGTGCTCAGGGTGAATTAGATGGGTCTCTGTATTATGCTTCCCAATGTGCTGCACACATGTAATAAATGCAGTGCAAAAGAAGTTTTCCTGATCCATATTTGTTACTCAGAGGATGTTGCTATCAAATATTTACACTACAGTTACAGACATAAGCACTTTCTGTGCAGAACCAGGAATATTCCCTGCTTTTGTCTTCCTTGGCAGTTTTCTCTTTCCAAAACCCACCCAGTTATTCTCACAGCTCTTCTCCTGGATCACAAACAGCTCTCTGCTGTCCCTGGCATCCTCTTCCTTTAAACACTTTGCACAAGTCCCCTGCCCTCAGCAGACTAGTCAATGGGAACAATGAACTTAGGGGAGACCGTGACATTCCTGATTGAAAAACAAGATTGAGTCCTTCACTTCCCACTGTGCTGCTGACAGCAATACTACTTAGCACTCCTACCCTATGACGCATTACCCAAACATTAGCTAATTATCCTGCCTGACTCCTTAGAAAGTAGGCAATTAAGTATTTAGCTCCATTCTCCAGATGGGGAAACCCAGGCACAAAAAGAGGTTAATAGGGGAAAGGCCAATCCTACTGTGTAGGATGGAGAGCATCCCGATGTTTGGAGGAGCAGTGTTGAGCGTGGGGCTTGTCTTACCCATCTCAGCTGTCTGCGCTAAAGCTGAGCTTCTTCTAGGGTTGGCATAAAGGACCAACACCTTGGGAGAGTGATTCATCCTCACCCAAGTTGTGTCCCATTGAAGAGGGCTGAATCATCCTCTAGGAAGAGCACCCAAGGCGTCCATCCGCCTTCTCCATACTGCCAAGGGGAAGGGGAGCACCTGGGAAGGTTCGGATGCCTCATGCAGTGTGAGTTGTCCCCAAACCACAGACAGCAATGTTGCCAGGATCAGTGCTCAAGAGCTCCTAGATCCTGGGAAATGTTTTGCTGGTGTCATTTAAAGCAACTTTGACCTGCACCTTGGAGCACCGTGGCAGAAAGCGGGCTGCAAGCTCCATCCTCCCTACTATCAGTTTGGTGACCAGTGCTTCATTGTAACCATGAATTGGGGCTATCTTTGGAGGGAGAAAATGCTGAAATAAACTATTTTTAATGCAGACAGAAAGTGTTCAGCGGAAAGGTCTTTAAAATAAAGCAACAGAAGGAGTCCAAGCCTAATAACAAGAGTTCTAGCTATTGTGACTAAGTACTCCATAAAGTGTGTAATTACGGCACTATAGCAACTATTGAATTCCAAGGCACATTTTGCATCTGAAACACAGGGCAGAGCATCCTCTTTGGGTGATTCAGAGAAATAATCACAACACCCAAGCGCGGCGGCGGCGGCGTAGAAAAAAGGGAGAAGCACAGAACGGCAGCACACCACGAGCAGCGTGCGCCCGACAGGCAGGCACCGTCCCCGTGGGAGCAGCCCTGCCCAGGATGAACGCACCTGCCTTGGGGAGGAGGGGGGGGGTGGGGGAGAGAGGAACAAATATTTTTAGTCTGTGGCACAGCTGCGCCCGAGCATCTCGTCGTCTGCTTCCTACGAGCGCGTGAATCGTGGAGCGGAGCCGAGCACGGGGGCGCGGCGCACGGGTGGGCACGGAGACGGTGGCACGGGGGTGATGTCTGAGCACATTTTACCAAAGCGTGGAGGGTGTGCGGGTGTGATTTATACCACCGCTCCCATCTCACCCGCTCTTCCTGCCCTCGGGTGCCCCGTTTCAGTTCAGACGGGGCCAAGCACACAAGGGTACCAAGATCTTCTTTCCTTGGCGTGGCTCAGAGCCACTTGCATCCCTTAAAAGGCATCTTCTGACTCAGATACACTCTCGTCCATTGTCTGGGGCATGTTGTTTTGCAGCTGGAGACTGGTGAATGAAGCTGAGTTACTGACCTTGATTTGAAAAAAATGCATGCTTGTGCTTTGTAAAACAAGCCTTTTAAAGCTGGCTTTTATACAAAGAATTATGCCAATGTGAGTATGGAGGCGTTGGTATTTCAGGCCCCTTTCAATCTTCTGGATTGCCAGGGAGCTCTTTCACAGATTTAAGGCTTTAACCAAAGGACGAATGCTGCAAGAGGTGGTGAAGAGGACTCAAGCAGGTATTTAAGTGCGTGGCCTAGGAGCAGATGCTTGGATCAGGGCCTAGATGAGAAGAGGTATGTTATTATGCTGAAGGAGGTATTGTTTTACTGTGTTGTAAGGAGGCACAGATGATCCCTCTCCCTAAGTGGAGGAAAAAATAAAATAACCTGTCTTTGAGGCTTGCTCTCATCCCTTTTTGGTGTGGATATGCATTGCAGCCCTGGAGAAAATGGGTCTCAAACAGCTTTGCCACTTCTTTTTTTTTTTTTTTTTTTTTTTTTTTTTTTT
>NW_020799092.1:78743234-78745832 GCF_003259725.1 Athene cunicularia
GCTTGGCCTTGAAATATCCCCTCTGTTTTCTCAAGCAGCCCAGAGCTGCCCCAGGGATGTTCCAAGCCTCCCCCTTGCTTTGGCAGGGGCTTTGGGTGGAAACATCTCCCTTCTCCAGGAAAAAACCCTACAACCACCTCAGACAGAGAAACATGTCAAAGAATACATATCTTACATCCCTAGGAGGTGTTTGGGGTTTCAGAGCCAGCCTCCTGGCCAGTGCATGTGGCCCAAAGCACTGAAAACCAATAAAACCTAACCTGGTGCAAATCTGGAGATCCTGATGGGAGCTTCTCTCCAGACTGAGCATGGCTCCACAGACCCCCGCTGGCAGCGAATTATTCAGCGGCATCAACTGCAAAGGAGGAAATAATTAATATTTTAATATGTGTTCAATATCTTCTTAAGTGACCTGGATGATGGGATCAAGCATACCATGGTGAAGTTTTCTGACGATACCAAACTGAGTAGGGCAGGGGATACTTCGGAAGGGAGAGCCACCCTGCGGGAAGACCTGGATAGGCTGGAAGAGTGGGATAACAAGAACCTTATGAAGTTCAACAAGGACAAGTACAAGGTTTTGCACCTGGGAAAACATAATCCAGGAGTGCAGCACAGGCTGGGATCTACCCGGCTGGGGAACAGCTCTGTGGAAAGGGACCTGGGGGACAACAAGCTCAATATGAGCAACCAGTGTGCTGCAGCAGCAAAGAAAGCCAACAGGGTGATGGGCTGCATCAACAAGGGTGTCATCAACAGAGATAAAGAAGTCATTATCCCACTCTACTCAGTGTTTGTCAGGCCACACCTCAAATACCATGCTCAGTTTTGGTTCCTGCTATAAAAAAAATATGTGGAGAGTTTGGAGAGGGTCTAGAGAAGGGCCACAAAGATGATCAAGGAACTGGACAGCCCGGCCTGTGAGGAAAGGCTGAGAGAACTGGGTTTGTTCAGCCTTGAGAAGAGAATGCTTAGGGGAGACCTTATCACCATGTTCCAGTATTTAAGGGGTGGCTACAAAGAAGATGAAGACTCCCTTCTTACAAGGGGTCACATGGAAAAGAAGATGGGTAATGAGTACTAGTTACTCCTGGGGAGATTCTGATTGGACAGAAGAAGAAAATTTTTCACAATGAGAATGATCAGCCATTGGAATAACCTCCTCAGGGAATCAGTGGATTCCCCAACACTGGACACTTTTAAGATTCAGCTGCACAAGGTGCTGGGCCATCTTGTCTAGACCGTGATTTTGCTAAGAAAGCTTGGACCCTTCCAGCCTGGTATTCTATGATCCTATAATAAAACACAAGTTATTTCCTAAAATCCACAGTAAAATAGAAGTTATTATATACAACAGAGTGCAAGATGTGAGAAATCACTCGGGTCCCTTCCCTCAGCCCAGGCCTCCAGGTTGCCTCTCCATGAAGCACATAGACGAGCTGGTATATGGACTGAAAAATGATCCCAGGAGAAAACCCTGATTAATTCTAGCACCCAACACTCAATTTCCAATTGCTTTCAAACAGGGTTGTTGGTCAAACACTAAATCTGGGCACCACACAATCATCTGCATTTTCATTTTACTTATTTACTTTTATTTATCTATTTACTGTTATTTATGATGACTTTAATAGTTTTAACTCCTTCTTGGGAAAAAAACAAACTAGCCAGCATTTCAAAATTCTTGGGAAGCGTTAGAATACGTGGTCAAATATTCAGATGATAAAATGGAGCAAGGGAGGAGAACTGTGCTACCCACAGCAGGGATTGGTGCAGGAGCTGGCATGGGATCAAACCCCACTGAGTTTTCCTAGATCCCTTTCCCAAGCACTCACCCATGGGTGCTGTGGGGTCAGGAAAGGAGACGTCCCCTTCAGCATACAACACCCCACTCCAGTCCCATGGGGCATCTCCCTGAGCCCCACAACCCACCTCGGTCCCATGGGCATCCCGTGAGCCCCACAGGGCAACCCCCTGAGCCTCACCTCAGCTCCATGGATCATCCCTCTGAGCCTCACAGCCCAATGCAGCCCTATGGGTTATCCCTGTGAGCCCCACAGGGCAACCCTCTGGGCCCCACAGCCCACCTCAGCCTCACAGAGCATCCCCCTGAGCCCCACAGCCCAATGCAGCCCTATGGGTTACCCCTATGAACCCCACAGGGCATCGCCCCGAGCCCCACAGCCCACCTGAGCCTCACAGAGAATCCCCCTGAGCCCCACAGGGCACCTCTCCAAGTCCCACAGCCCACCTCACCCCACAGCTCATCCCCCTGATCCTCACAGTCCACTTCAGCCTCACAGAGCATCCCCCTGAGCCCCACAGCCCACCTGAACCCCACAGCCCAATGGGTTACCCCTGTGAGCCCCACAGGAGCCCCACAGCAGCCCCGCAGGGCATCCCCCTGAGCCCCACGGGGCACCTCTCTGAGCCCTACGGGGCACTCCCCCGAGCCCCACAGGTCATCCCCCCAAGCCCCACAGCCCACTTCAGCCCCACAGCCCACCTGAGTCTCACAGAGAATCCCCCTGAGCCCCACAGGGCACCTCTCTGAGTCCCACAGCACCTCACCCCACAGCTCATCCCCCTGATCCTCAC
>NW_020799092.1:78745882-78751263 GCF_003259725.1 Athene cunicularia
GGCTGTGTGTGGGAAGAAGTGACCAGCAAGGTTTGGGAGGGGCTGTGTGTGGAGGATCAGCAGATTTCGGGGCTTCATGGGGGAAGGGGTGCTCAGCGGGGCTGGGGAGGGGGTGTGTGGGTGTTGGGGGGGGTGAGCACCAGCAGTGGGGAGGGTGTGTGTGTGTATGTGTGTTTGGTGGTTCTTGAACAGATTTGGGGGGATCTTTGGGGTAGAGGGTCTAGGCGGCAGGTTTTGGGGAGTGGGTAAGTGGGGAGGGTCTGGGGTCAGGTAGGAAGGCGGGGGCGTTGAGCACTGGGCTTGAGGAGGAAAGGCAGTGTGCATGGTGGGGGGGGGATCAGCAGGTACAGGCAAAGGAAGGGGGGCACGTGAGCAGGAGCAGTTGGCCCCAGATTTGGGGGAAAAACAGGCACTGTGTGTGAAAGAGGCTGGTCACTGGCTTAAGTGGGGAGAAGGGTAAGTAAACCTTTATCCCTCCTGCCCTGCAGGTTTGGCTGTGTCAGGTGCCTGTGAGCAGTGTGGTTTTTGGCAGCTGGGCTTCCTCTCCTAGCCTTGACCTCTGAAACACTGGGCGGCTGTCACCTGCTCTGTGTGGTGTTGGGGGAAGGGGGTCACCTACTGCCCTCTTCTCATAGGGATTTGGGGTTTGGCAAAAGGAGAGTAGAGCTGTGTTTTACAGTCATCAGTTTGCACTGCCATGCTAACGTGAAGCCATCCTGAACTTGGCTGTGTGGCAGTCCAGCTATGGCCTGTTAAATTCCTCTTTCATAGGAAAATTGGAAGTGACTCTAACGTGGTCTAGGTGTGCTGATAACACCTTTTCACTAAGTTAGCATCACTGTGGGTTGGGAGGACTATTAGGATTACAATGCTTGGACACCTTAGTCATTGCAGGCTGTAGAGTCTTGTCTAATCATTGATTGTGCTGAATTTGATCACCTTTGATTGAAATATCTTTATCACCCACTATCAACAAGTGGCAGGGATGCCTTGTTGTTAATTATTAATGTAATGAATCATCTCCACTTTCCAAGAGGAAGTGAACATTTAAAAAAATTTTTTTCTGACTAAACTCCTAGTCGTATCTTTCTGTATATTTGCTTTTTTAAATGTTAAAAAGAACTGGATTCTTTTAGAATTGGTAATCTTTGGTGATTATTAAGTAATCCCTTTACTGTTAAAGAGACTTGACTTTAAGGTGTTTTTTTCAGGCCTGTGATCATGCTTGTGGTTAGTTCTATCAGCATTTCTGCCTTTCAACATCGTATTAAAGTGTTGGTCCCTGAATAGAAGGGTGATGGTCCATTATTGATCTCACTGGTGCAATATAAAAAGATAATACTGTCTTTCTCCTTAATGCTCCTTTCCAAGGATCCCGTTAGGCCTTTTTGCTACAGACTCGTGTCAGGAATTAATGTTCACATGGTATCTGCAGTGCTGCCCAAAGTCCTTAATGTCATTGGCTTCTGTGATACAATTCCCTTTCCTACAGTAGGGCTGGTGTTTTACAAAAACATGACCTTGCATTCGGCTGTTTTTTAAGATACGTTGAAGCGGGCTTGTAATCAGTAAAGACAATTTTAACGGCTTTTAAAGTAGTATTCAATAATCCCAGTGATGGGGTTATTCTCTGGCATGCTGACCTTGCTCTAAGGGATGCTGGTACTAACGCTTGTGTGCTGTCTTCTACAAAAGTTTTGGTTTTTATTTGCTGTCTGCTAACTTTTGATTCCCTTGTTATGGAGAGAGAGATTAAATGAGATCTGAAAAGGAAAGGGGAGGCTTTGACCTGCCATTTGAGATCAGATTCTCAAAAGGAGAGGTGTATGGGAGGGTGGATTTTGGGGGATGGAGTGAAGATGGAAAACTTTAAAATTGCTGGGGCAGGAACTTAACATACTGTGAACACGCAGGTAGAACTAGAAGTTGTCTTAATATTTAATATGTGGAACAGAATGATGGTCTTCTGGAAGGATACTGGGAACTTTGGTTATACTGTAGTTTAAATAAGTTTGCTAGGGTAACTAGGAAGAAACCACTTTGACCTTGAAGTTGAGGGATGTTGCCACAATGTGTGTAGGAACACACTATTTATTTAATAATGTTGCTTGTCGTGGGGACCTGTGGTATTGCAAGCAAAGTGCTTGTGGAAGAGGAACAGAGTAGATCGCGCATGTTCTCGGTCAGCTAAATATGATTTAAACAGACTGCTTAAGTAGTTGTATGGTTTTAAATCTAAAACAAAGTTATGAAATATAAAACTTTCATCACTGCTGTCCAGGGAAGAAATGAAATGTCTAGTAATTTACATTGCATCTGCTTATGTGATGCTGAACTGATAGTGAAACTTTTCAGAAACACTGAAATCACCTGATAATTGCTCTTTTTAATTAAAAAAACCCAAACAACATGTGTTTTTCAAAGACCTTTCTGGTCGTGTTCTAGTTTAGGATCAGTAGTCTGTTGAAAAACACCAGTTTTCTTTCAATGACAAAATTTTTTTCTGGTGAATGCCAGTGTCTTTTCTGTTGTGTTTGATGGTGGTACTAGGGGATTAGTTAGTGCTGGATCCAATTTCTGGCTGTTTTACTAGTGCTGCAGCTAGCTGCATGTTTGCAAAGACCTTTCCAAACATTAAATGAAGACTGTCCTTCTTGAGTCTGCCAAAGAATAGTTCTCCTGTTTTTGAAACTGCTGGGTTTGTCCTCTATTGGCTTGTAGCTACCAGCAGGAAGACTGACTTGGATATTTATTTTAAAAACTCTGTGTGTAGAAGTGAAAGAGTTGATCTAGTAATAGTGTCTAGTTCAGTCTGCATTGTAGGGGAGGTTGTACCTTTGGGAAGAAAACTGATCCAAGAGGAAATTTGTTCTTGAAACATCTGGTGTTTTCTGAGACACTCTGCCTGTACAGAGGCAGCGGGGCATCAGCTTGTCCAACTTGGAAAATGTTCAACCCAGCACGTTGCCTGAGATTCCTCCATCGGATCCCTTCCTTGCCTCTCTGAGGTTCTTCCCCAAAGGATTGGAACCATGGGAGGCTGCTCCCTGATGTCTCACAAGGGACTGGCCATGGGATTTCCCCTCCTTTCCCCCCAGTCACTTCACATGAGCTACACAAAGGAGTAATGGTCTCTTTTGACATATGCTGAGAAAGAGAGCTGGACTTTATTCCCTTCTCTCCTCTGGCCTTCTGCAGAAAGTTACGAGCTCAGTCACTCCTGGTTTGGACAAGGAGGGAATAAACAGTTTATAGAACGTATTGTAACACTTGTTCAAACTTGATTGGGTTGGTAAGGAAGAAAACCAAAAGTTACGGTTCTGCATTCTGAGGGAAGCACTTGCTATCCTGATTTTGTTTTCTAATGGCCTGTTTTTGTACCTGCTTCTGTTTAAACTGCCTGCTGAGGTGACTACGAGGTGAAGTATGGCCCTCTGTGTGATGGCAGTCCTGTACACTTTTCTATTGCCAAATTACACACTAAATTACTGTATCCTAGGACCATGGTTTCTAGTGTTTGCGTCAGACTCGTGACTGATGGTATCTTGTAGATGGTTGTTGCACTCGGGTCCTTCTGTCACTGTTTTATATGCCTGCAATCCGACTTCAGAGACTAACAAGAGCTTTTAACTCTGTTATGCTAGATGTTCCTTTTGAGGAAGTTTCATCCCATTTCTATTGCTCAGATCTTCAGAGTCACTCAGGTTTTCCTGTAGGGTATCTGTACAGGAAGATCAGTACGTTTCCTAGATCTGACTTCAGGTTTTTTTATTGGTATTTTGTTCAGTTATTTCTTGTGTTAAGGTTGTTATTAAGAATATAAAATAGAATAGATAGAAGAATATAAAGATTGGTTTCTTAGCTGATAACTGAATGCCATTAGCAACCTCCTCATTGGTAGTCACTTTGTCATTGCAACACATTTTCACCTATCTCACTGTGGACTTCACTTATTCTGCTAATTCCAGTCTTTTCCAGTTTGACACCTTGTGTGGTATTACATCAGATGCTGAAGGCTGGAATGTTGTCTCTTTTCTAGAAAGCATACTGGAACAGAGAAAAATCCACCTGAGTTTTTACAATACACTTAAAATAATTGTGTTTGTTTTTGCTGGTTTTCTGTATTTCCATCAAACAAGGGGAAGTAAACTCAGTGAAAGATATTTTGATAGTAAAGTATGAGTGACTCGTAGACTTCAGAAGTGAGAATGCAACTTTTTTTTTTTGCTTTTTAGTTAAGAGGATGTGACAGTAAGTTCCTGCCTAGTCTAACCAAACATCTGCTGCTGCACTGTGTTTACTCTGAAACAAAGGTGTACTCTCCCATGTTTTTAAATCTAAGGTATTACAAAGCATTAGTAAGAAGGTACCGAGAACATGTGTAACCAAACTTTTTGGGGTAAAGTCCATAAGGATTAAAAAAAAAAAAAAACAAAACAACACCCCAGACTGGAAAATAAGCCTAATTCCAGCTACCGTATTCTCTGAGGTTTCTGTAACAGGAAAAAAATGCGTTTGTGGCTAGTGAAATGTTTTTCTCAGTTTCTCCTCCTACCATGTGAAACTGATGATTCAGATCTGCACCTTATAGGTTCATAAATCCTCTTACTGATGCATCCAGGTCTTAAAGAATCTCATGTTCTAGTTGAGCTCAGTCATGACTAATGAAAAGGGTTGTTTGTTCTGTTTTTTGATAGCAAGCTCCGTTTCCTTGATGAGGTGAAGATACCTTCTGTTGAGGTCTCAGCAGTTTAAAGCTATCTAAACCAGACCAAAACGCTGGACTAGCAAAGTGTGCTTTCGAGCTTTTCTGTCAGGGTAAACTGTCTTATCAGTCATATGCTAGAATCATAGAATATCACAGAATCTTAGTTTGGTTTGGAAGAGACCTTAAAGATCATCCAGTTCCACCTCCCCTGCCATGGAGTCTTAATGATACTGCTGCTGTTCACGGTTTCTTAAATAACTTCAGTTGCATAGCAGTGATGACTTCCATTCTTGTTTTAGAACAGTGAGTTTGTTGTGGTTGTTTTTGTTTTTTTTTTTTTTTCCCACATATAAGTTTTTTTCAGCTTAAGTTGTCAGCATTTATAATTTTACTTGAGTATTTTCATGTAGGCAGTTCACTTTCCTTGTTCTCGCTGCTTTGCGTGTCGGTAGGGGCGGATGAACCAGCACACCTGCTGGCTATCTGTAATTACGTGCTTGTGATGTCTGCAATATTGATCAATACTTTTAACATTTACTAAAATGAGCTGGGAATGCAAACATTGGCTAATGAAGTGCACTGACAGGCTGTTCCCCTCTGGTGAACCCTGCGCATAGAAATGGTCTTGGTTCTGCTTTTTGTCCTTTTCAGTGTCCGGTGGAAATATTTCCCC